>NW_005178551.1:301450-329403 GCF_000350225.1 Chondrus crispus | reverse complement strand
CGTCGCCCCTCTCCTCGCGGGCGGGGGCGTCGACGTGCTCGTCTGCAACGCGGGCGCGACTTGCCGCGACGAGCAGAAGACGCGCGAGGGCGCCGGCGCGACGTTCGCCGTGTGCGCGCTGGGGCACCACCTGCTCGTGCACCTGCTGCGGCCGCGCCGGCTGGTGTGGGTGTCGGGGGACATTTACGCCCTCGCCAGCGGCAACGTCGACGCGTGCGCGGACGGCGCGGGCGAGCACGCCTACTTCCAGGCGTGCCTGGGCCGCATGCTGCTGGCGAGGGAGTGGAAGCGCCGCGCGGCGGCGTGGGCGTGCCCGATGGAGGTCGTAGCCGTGCACCCGGGAGTTATCGATTCCGAGTTCAGTAAGACGAGCGGGGTGGTGAAAAGGCTCGCGGGCATGGTGCTGATCACGCCCGAGCAAGGGGCGCAGGCGAGCATCCTGGCGGCCAGCGCAGCGTCGGCGGAGCTGCACCAGGAGCGGGCGCTGCCGTACTACCACAACAAGCATGGCTGGCTGGAGCTGGCGGGCGACGACCTCGCGATGGACGAGGAGGGCGCCGCGCGGCTGTTCGCGCAGTGCAACCAACTGTGCGGGATGGACGGCGGGCGGGAGAGGGATGGGGACAGGGTGGATTGAATGAGCGTGTCACCGCGTCCCGCGCAGTCCTGGGAGTGAACCTATTGCGCGGGATAGCAGGTGGCATGCGGAGCTGCGCTCCCTGCTGTCCGCCCTCGTGGTTGAGACAGTCAGCCATGCGACTATTGCGACTGGGCTGCAGCTCGACCGTTGTAGAGGGCGGCGTTACTTGGAAGGGATGCGGCAAGCACCCCGGTGCTCGGCGCCGCGATCGTCGCGTGCGATAGCAGGCGGCGGGGGCGCGCGCGATGAGGCCGGGGACTAGGCGAGGGAGGTTATTGTAAGCTAATGGTGGTGAAGGTTGGGGAGTGTAGGTGAAGATCGGTGAGAAGGCGAAGAGGCACATGTGGTATATTTATAGTGTTCGCAATGCGGCGAAGATTGTGGACGTCGACGGCGACGGCTTGCAGGGTCAGCTGAGCAGAGATGCAGCGTGCAGTATCACGTGCGCTTTTTTTTGGAAAAATTATCGACACTGCACAGTACAGTGCCTTGATCCCCTTTAACATTTGATCAGAACATTGGTGGAGCTGAAGGCACAGTTTCCAACAGCCGACACGCTTCCACTGCGGTCGGTCTCGCCTCCGGATCCTTCACCCACAGCCGCGAGATCAAGTCCTGCACTTCCTCCGCGACACCCTCTGGTGGGAACCCGGGCCGCTCGCCCCTTCCAATAACCGCTGCGACAACCTGCGCAGGGCGCAAACCCTCAAACGGGCGATTCCCCGACGCCATCTCCCACAGCAGCACGCCAACACTGTACATATCTGCCATGCAGAGCCGCCGGAACGTCTCTTCCTTCCCGACGCCCGTATCGCGGTCCTCGTCGAGCAGCTCGGGCGCCATGTACCCGACGTAGTCCGCGGGGAACTCGCGCCGCACGTCCGCGCCGCACTCGGCCTTGCAGACCGTCCCGCCCACCTCGAACAGCTTGATGCGCTGCCGCGCCGCCCAGTCCTCGCGCAGCGGCAGCGCCAGCCCGATCGCGTCGCCGGACAGCGCCCACCCGCCGCTCGTGTCCGACTCGTGCAGGAACCGTGTCGCGCGCACGATTTGCAGCGACAGCGCCAGCACCGTCGCGCCCGTCAGCCGCTGCTTGCGCCGCCGCACCAGGGAAAGGTTCGCCCCGAGCGTGCCCCCCGACGGCACCTCCGTCACCACCACCGTCCGCTTGTCCGCCCCCTGCGTCCGCGACAGCCCGTATAGCTGCACCATGTGCGGCCCGCGCAGCCGCTTGAGGCACCGGATGTGCTGCTGCGACTCGTTCAGCCGCCTCTCGCTCGCGTCCACGAGCGCCCCCTCCGTGCCTGCCAGCGGCAGTCGGATTGCTACCGACTCCCCGTCCATCGTCCCCGTGTACACTACGCAGTTGTGCCGCCGCATGTACGCGAGCTCGGGTATCTCCGTCCACGAGAGCCGCTTGAGCTCGATGTAATCCTGCCCAAACTCGTCTCTTGCGTCGCGGGTTCCCCCTGCAGTAGCCCGTGCACCACCAGGCGTGGATGCGCCCCCGCTTGTCGCGGCTGCCAGTACGCGGAGCAACTCGTAGTTGGGCACTACGTCCACCAGCGGCGTACGGCACTCTGGGCAACATGGCGAGCGGTCCGTCTCCCACATCGTATCGTTGCAGACGCTGCACGCAAACGTATGCCCGCACGCGCCCGAGCATATCGGCTTCCTCATCTCGCCGTCGTACGCGTTGGTGCAAATAGGGCACGCCAGTGTCACGACGTTGCTCGGGCAGAAAATCAGCCGCCGGTCCGCGCGCTGCCCCTTGACCACCACGTCTACCGGCCGGATTTCAAACGTCCCATCCGCGTTCTCATCCTCGCGACCCATCCCCTCCCCGCCCTCCCGCCGCGACACAAGCACGGGCCGCCCCGGGATGCCGAGCACCCTGACGGTGCCGTCCGCGCTGCCGGACGCGACGTGCTTCCCGTCCGGCGCGATCGCCAGCTTGTACACGGCCTTGTGATGCGCGTCGTGTACGGCGACCGGCTCCTTCGCGCCCTGCCCGCCCTCGGCGATGCGCCACACCCTGACGACGCCCTCCGCGCCGCCGGTGGCCAGCACGCCGTCCGCACCCAAGGCGACGGCGTGCGCCTTGCCCCTCTTGCGCTTGTGCGGGGCCTCCGCGACGACGCTGGCGACGCGGCGCAGGCGGCCGCCCTCGGCGCTCCACACGCAGGCGACGCCGTCCCAGCCGGCGGACGCGAAGGCGTCTGCGGCGGGGGAGAAGGCGAGCGCGGAGACGAAGCCGGCGTGCGCGCGCGCGAGCAGCGGGGCGGCGGTCTCGTGCGGGCGGATGCGCCACAGGCGGACGTGGCCCGCGGTGTCGCCGAGGAGGAGCGCGTCGCCGTCCGCGGAGAAGGCGGCGGAGAAGACGACCGGGCCGGGCAACGGGAGAGAGGCGACGGAGGCGCCGGCGTAGGTCAGGACGCGCACCACGCCGCGCGAGTGCACGGCGAAGCGGCCGCCGGGCGGCGCGCCGGGCGCAGAGGGCGGCAGGCGCGCGAGCGGGGGCGAGAGCGCGATGACGACGGCATCGGTGCGCGCGGAGGCATGGAGGGGGAGGAGACTTGGCAAGTGAGGGTGGACAAAGCGGACGAGGGGGGCCGTGGAGGAGGCGACAGCGAGGACAGTCGGGCCGCAGGACAGGTGCGAGGAGGGCGGAAGGGAGAGGGGGGGGAGCAGGGTGGTGCCGGTCCAGATACGCAGGTCGGAGGTGGAGGTGAGGAAGGCGAGGAAGGAGCCGCAGGGGGAGAAAGTGAGTGCGGTTACGGCGGATGAGGGGCTCATCGAGGGGATGGGGGGTGCAGACGGAGTTGACGATGAGGGTGAGAAGGTTGGTTCGACTCTGTCAAGCGAAGAGAACACTTTGATCGAGAACACGTTGATCGCGACCCACGTGTGGATTCACGTAAATCGGGATCGGCTGGCAACGGAATGCCACGTGTCGTACGAGGCGAAGCCCTAAATCCAGAAAATTTTCTATTGCAGCGTCCGCGACGTCGTCCCGTGCCGCAACCACACCGATATTGTTCCCGCATCCCTTCGTTACTAGCTCTCCCAACCTCGCAACGCCCCCGACAACAACCTTCATTCACCTCTCCATTCTCTTCCACCCCCACCCTCTCTCTCATCATGCCTTCCTCAGTACGTCTGCCGCGACCCTCATGATTTATGAAAGCGCCGCCGCCTCGGTTGCACGCCTTGTCTAACGTGTTCTGCCTTTTTGTCGTGAATTCACCGTTTCTCACATGCGCGTAGAGCAAAAGATCCGGCAAAGTCGGCGGCAAATTCGTTATCGACTGTTCAGCCCCGTGCGATGACAAGATCATGGACGCTGGAGCATTTGTAGGTTGAACTTCTATCTATAATCTTTTTGTCATTCTCTATTCCGCATCCGTTCACCTCGCCTGCGCTCGTCGTCAATTGCACGCCGTGCATAAATATCCGCCTGAAGCGCGATCCGATCATCCCAATTGCTGCAGCCTGCATGGCGCCCGAGCCATGCGCATTGGAAGGAGTCGGGTTGGAGGGTGTGGGATGAAGCGGCGGGCGCAGGCGAGCTTGGACTGGACGCGATAAACAACTCCCGCAGAGTGCTAACCATGCGTCTCTGGTCTGTGGATTGTTGGGCAATAACTCCCTACAGGAAAAGTTTCTTCACGACCGCATCAAGGTGAACAACAAGACCGGGCAGCTCGGCGACGTGGTCAAGGTGTCGCGCGACAAGTCGCGCATCACGGTCGAGGCGACGCAGAAGTTCTCCAAACGCTATCTCAAGTACTTGACAAAGAAGTACTTGAAGAAGCAAAACCTCCGGGATTGGATGAGGGTCGTGGCGTCCGACAAGAACACATATGAGCTTCGCTACTTCAACATTAGTGAGGACCTCGATGAAGACGACTCGGATGAGGAATAAACTAAAAAGCGTTGTGTTTTGAGAAATGACTGTGTGTGTGTTTGGCACGTTGCCGGTAGCGCGTTGCCGGTTGCGCGCTGCCGTTTGTGTGTGTGTGTGTGTGTGTGTGTGTGTGTGTGTGTGTCGCGGGATGCGAGAAGCCATAGCGTTGGGATCTGGTCGGAAAATAAAAGAGAAAAACACGACTGAGGCCCGTTCAGAGCGTCGCTAAAATTTCCCCGAAATCCAACGCGTTCCTGTGGAGCGATAGGCCACTTGCACTCTTTGCGGGCCTCGCCTCCTCCCTTCCCCCCCTCCCCCACCAGACTCCCTTATCCCACACCTCCAACCTCCGGCCCCCATCTCAACAACTCCTTCTGCCTTCTCCGACCATCCGTCCCGCCCCTACCGCTCCACAACTACCCCCGTGTTCAAATCCATAAATTCTACTCTGCTGTCATCCCTTCCGACCGCCCTCGTGGAAGAGCCGCCGCCTCTGCCCCCACCCAGCTTGCCTGTGTGCACACATTGGATTTTCCGTTTCCCACCTTCTTTTTCCGCACAGCATCTCCACTACTCTTCCGACTCTCACAAATTGCATTCGAACAGTCACCGTTTCACCCGCCATCGCCATTCTCATCACACAGCGCTCACTGCCCCGCTCGAGCATGATCTGGAGAGAATAGTCGTTGCGTCGTCGATTGTTTATTCCACCTCAAATCTCCCGGCCACCTCCGCTGGCCGCCGAGAGTCGGGTGTTCATGAGCAACCTATATCACAACTATCGCGGTGACAGCGCTAGCCAACGCCCTGCCGCTTCCCCACCACCGCACTCGCACCTGCCACCAAGCAGCGACCCAAACTCAAGTTTTTCCGCAAATCTTGTAAATACTGCCTTCCCCGGCGTACCATCATCGCGCCCCTCCAACCATATCGCCATGAACGGTACACGAACGGCTCCGCTCGGTCCGCGCCGTTCGCCACCATATGAAGACTCGCTTTTTCAGATGATGGGGAAAGGCTTCGCAGATAAGTCCGCCCGATCCGCTCAGCCGAATTCTTCTACCCAATCCCTGCCGCCCTCCCACGCCGCCACACTGGATCAATACTCTAAAATCCGCTCCGCATCATCCAACGTCTTCGACCCGAGTGAATTTCCATCACTAGGCGGCGGCCTCGGAGGCCCTGGTCCAATGTCGCTCAACCCCGCCGCATTGTTAACCAGTTCAACACCGCTGGATGTACCAGCACTCACCTCGGTTGGAATGCCTGGACCATCAGTCAATGGCTTGGGTCCCTTTACGGACATGTACAACATTGCGGGCTATGGCGACGTACGAGCAAAGGCAGTTGATGCAGTGACGGGCACGGCCGGATCATCAGAATTTAGTATGCAAAGCGAAGACTTTCCTGCATTGGGTGGAAAACCAGGTCCGGGCGGCATGCGACCGCCAAGCATGATGAGCACCGCACCAAACGGTCCAACTCTACTACCGTCTATGGCACGAGCGCACCCAGCAGCCCCAGATGCTATTCGACAAGGGCACAACGACATGGCAGAGTTGACCGGAGTAGACATCAGGACAAAAGGGATACACGGTCTGAGCGATGCGGGCATACCGAACGGTGACGCTGTTCCAGTAGCAACTTTGCAAACAACTAATGCAGGCTCAAAACCGGAACCAGAAGCTCCGCTCGTTTCGGATAGTATTGGAATCGGTGCAGACGGTACAAAGGCGGCTGCGTCACCAAAAGTCCTCGCTGCCGATCAATACGGAATGAAAGGTTTACTTAAATTTGTTGGCTCGCGTGCAGAAGGAACAGACATGAACATGCTTTCCGTCGGAGTTGACCTAACTCTGTTGGGGCTTGATTTAACGTCTCCAGGACCGTTGTACAAGTCTTTTTCAAGTCCATGGGAGGGGGGCCAAGTCGGTACTCGAGGCAGTGACAAGACTGGGGTACCGCAGAGAAACGAAGAACCAGAGTTCAAACTGCCGACCTGCTACTACATGCAACCACCAGCATTGAAAAATAGTCATTTCGCCAAGTTTCAATTGGGGACGGTTTTTTATGTCTTCTACAATATGCCCAGAGATATCCTTCAAGTTCTTGCGGCGATTGAACTGTACAATAGGAAGTGGATGTATCACAAAGACCTCAAGCTGTGGTTTACGAACGAGCCAGATGTATTGGAAAGCTACGACCGTGCCGCATACGTCTATTTCGACATCAAATCATGGGGAGAACGACCGTTCCATGACGCCAACCAATCATTCATACAAGGATTGATGACTGAGGACGAAGTTAGATCGGTTCCTTTACCAGGGTTGCGGCCAACTGCGTCGTGAATGTGCCGAAGCGGGGTGCTTGTTGGCCATTTGCATTGCAGGCGGGAAGAGAGCTGTTTGTGGGCCAGTTGTGGATATTCGATGAGGCGGGATTAAAACAGGAACCTCCTTAAATATTGTCTATGGCTCTCTTCGTCAGTTGAGGTCTTTGGATGGAGAACGCCTGCAAGTGCGTGATCGGAAACCCCTTTGTATATTTGCACGTAGTCGGATGTGTAGTTTCCCGACTTGAAGGGTTTCAGAGACGCAGAACCAGGGAACGCCCTAGTAGTGAAATTAGGAATACTGCTGCAGCGCTCTACGAACGCCTGTCACGTTGGTGCAAGGTAATAAAGCAGAACCACCCCCTCCCTATCTCCAACAAGTACCAGCTATTTGCAGAGCTTTCTCGTTGACCTCATGACTTGCTCCGGTTCTACGAATGTGAATCAAAACTAGCCTGATGGAGTCCGCACCCTCGCCACTCGCTGCCGTGAAGGTAATGTTTTAGCGCAGCATGCTTTAGGGCCAGCCGCTCACGAACAGCGTCAGAAAGTCAGCAATCTACACACTGCACGTTACTCGCTTAGAACTGGTGAAGGCCCCTCACCTTCTCAGACACCAGTGCACGAGGCCTGGGAGTCACGACAAGCTTGCAATGTTAATTGCTTAGTTGGATGGGTTTGCCCTTCTTACGGGCGCGCACATTAGAAACGATATTCGACTAGGTAATTCCGGTCCCTGTAGTTGGTGTCTAGAGAAGGGATGCTACAGAAGGGATGCTACTTCTTCACTGGGCATGCGAGACGTAGCAAATTGGTGACTAACCGTGTGTGAGCAATACTGGGAGACCACCAGAAAGAGTCCATTGATGGACTGTGCCGAGAGGGTAGGGCCATTGATTGCCTTGGCGGGCAACGTGTGAAATGGAGAAACAAAACCGGCCATTGCCGGGAAACAAGCCAGGGCCAGGGTACGGTAAGATCAGATCTCGTGGATTTGTCCCGTTATACAGTATCTTGCTCTGCAAGAAAACCTAGAAGCAGGCATTGAGAACAATAAATATGTGTCTCAGATACAGTGTTTGTGGTAGACTCTCAATCTTTCAGTATGTTTAGAAGTATGTGCGTCAGAGACGCACAGTCAGTCTTTTGGTTGGAAAACCGGCAACTGAGTAAAAAGTGTACCAATGCGGGATATGCAAGCAATCAACAATTGTATCAGTTTACTGGCAGCAGTACGAATCTGAAAACGAGCTCATCAGCGCTCAAAAACCGTCCGCCGAATCAACACCAAAAAGCTCCCCAGAGTCCGCTGCCCCGCCCCACCGCCTACGTTTCGTTCCACAGCCCGCTTCTGGCGCTTTCTGTATGCCGACTGCGCACGTTTTCGCTTCGATATGTAAGTTTCCGCTATGTCATGCAGGCGTTTCAATTAGCGCTCTTACGTCTTACCATCAGCGTCCCTGAGGGGATACCATTTGACATGAATGTTAGTTAAAGCAACGGTCATTCTAATGATACGATCATACCCCCCTTCTGCCCACCTATACTTGTTGGCGACGACAGCCCAAAGGGTACCCTGCCGACCGAAAAAATTCTCAACAATTATTCTGTCTGCTGCCAATGCTGTATTTTCCTGTTTTTCAGACCCAGAGAGCCCCCCCCCCCCCTACAAAGTATCTTCTTAGGGATAATTGCAGGTACTTCTGATCCCATGCCTACATATCCCTTGTCCTAAAGAACTCCCCATCGATTAGGATACGATTCAGATCGCCGCCCAATTTCCGTACTTGCCAACTCCTCTCCCTATTTCTCTAAAGCATCGCCATGAAAATGAAGCATTTCCCTCATAATTTCGATATCGGAGACCGAGCCGGGATAGTGGTTGCTTATTGATATTGCCTGGCCGTTGGGGAGCACAGAGGCTTCTACTTTAAATCCGTAGAGTTTGTGCTTCCCAGAAAAAAAGTTCTTCACTTCCTTGAGGGAACCTCCTGGCTTGTAAATTTGCTGAAAAGTTACGTCCGTGGCGTATCGACACATTTTAAAAGTTTTAAATGTAGTTTTGTCCGCCAGAAGTCGTTGCATATCAAAATTTTCTGCGTACGATTCCACAAAGCGTGTATACAGAAAACCGGAGGTAATCGCTATCATACTCTTCACCCTTTTTCAAATGTTGCTGTTTTCATCTCGAAGAGATATGCCATGAGATCCCACTTTGAGCCATGTTTAGGTTCACATACCGACATAAAAAATAAATCCTTCGCCTTGATGGGGCTCTTGCTGCCCCTTCCCGTATTGTAGCGTGACGAGACGTGTTCTTGTACTTGATTCCATACCCCGTTAAATTCACTCACTGTAAAGTTTATCATATTCATCAATGCCCGATCTCCATCTTCCTTGATAAACTCATCCATTTTCGGGGACTCACTTTCATCAGTTTGATCGTCATCAGACAGTTGAGTTGCGTCGTCGTAGCGCTCAAGCTCCTCCTGACGCAAGGCAGCTTGCTCCTCCAACAATTAGAGTGCTGCGGCGGGTGTGGGGGCAGAGCGTGAGGGCATGGTGACTGAGCTTGTGTTGAGCGCTACGTCGAGCTCAATAGACAGGTGTAGTGTCGGGTAATAACAGGGTTTTGGCGGCCGTTAGGGAGTTTGGAGGAGATGCCGTGAGGAAATGTGGAGGAGAGACAGAGGGTGAGGTATGGACGGGTGTTGGCGGGGAGATGTGTAAGAGAAGCAGAGGGTGAGATGAGGAGGGGCGTTAGGCAGACGTGGAAGTGAGACGGCAGGTGAGGTGTGGAAGGGCGAGGTGTAGACGGGTGTCAGTGGGGAGATGTGGAAGAGAGGCAGAGGGTGAGGTGTACGGGAGGGGCGTTGGGGAGACGCAGAAGAGAAGTAAAGGGTAAGGTGGTGAGGAGCGGTGATGGGGAATGCGGGATAGGACGGCGGGGAAGTGCTAAGGAGGGACGTAGGTGGGGGAAGGAGCGTCTTTTTATGCCCGATGAACGATATCAGCGCAGAGTAGTGTGGTAGGAGTTGGGTTCTTTCCGAAGAGGAGAGCCGTTTGACTGGAAATGTGGTTGTCCGGTGCACATTGGGGCTTCAGGCAGATTCTATTATCTTCCGTGGGTCAGAGGGAGCTTGATGCGCGAGAGGGTGTTTGATGCGCGAGAGGGTGTTTGATGCGCGAGAGGGTGTTTTTCGGAGAAGATTTGATAGTCTTCGATCATGAACGGTCTTCTCAGAATTGCGCATCCAACACACAGTTAGCATGGTGGTCTCAAAAGAGCTTTTTAGGTTGCAAAAATTTTAATCTAGTACTTGTTACTCATACAGTACAGTTCTACTGAACAAACACACAGTTTAATGTGTCGTTTCGGAATGGGTCAATGTTCTCCGGAGAGAACAAGGTATTCAACGTATTGCCGTCTAACTGCTCCCTCCGCCTAATGATTTGAAATGATGGCGAAGACGAGGACGTCGTCATCCCCCGTTTCCCTCCGTCGCCGCACCCGCTGCAAGCCAATGTAGTGGGCCCATGCGTGGCTGCGTACGGCGCCAACAACTCGAGTGCGTTCAGCTTCGAGAATTCGCGCGCGACATCGCAGTCGCCTTCGCGCGCAACACCGCATCCGCATTCGCCTTCGCGCGCGACCCCGCCGTCGCCCTTGCGAGCGACACTGTCCTCGCCTTCGCGCCCTGCTCCACCCGCTCAGGCCTCCTCTGCCCAAGTCCTTCCGCTCTCGCAACCATGGGTGACCGTTGCAGCAGCTCAACCCCGTCGTACTCCTCGCTCTTTTCCCCCGATAATTCCTGCAAACGCGGCGAGCGCCGCGCTACCTTCCACTCGCTTCGTTGACCAGGCCTCAGCTTCCACTCGTTTCGTTCCCCTGCCCTCAGATTCCACTGCATCTTTCATTTCTCCTTTCGTCGCGGCTCGCTCTCTCCAGCTTCCACATGTCCAGGCCCGCTCGGGAGATATCGTACTCACTCTCGCCGCTGCCCGTGCGGCACTTGCTGCCCCTACTTCAGTCTCGCATGCCACACTCGCTGAAGCCCACGCTCTCGTCCGCACCGGAGAGCCTGTGGCTCCGCCCCCCGCCGTCACCGCCTACAGTCTTGCCCCGGACGCCAACTTCGCTGCATTCCCTTCCTTTGCTGCTGCCCAGTCCGCCCAACGTCGAAGCGTCCACCTCGCTGGCGCCGTTCTTCCTCCCCACGTCATAGTCCCCGGAGTTGGCCGCTGGATATACGTCTACTTCCTCGCGTCTCAAACTGATCTCTTCGTCCGCATCCTCGCCCACCTCCGTCTCATCTACGAAGACCTCGCCATCCTGCCCCCGTGCCTCCCACCGCTTCCGCTCTCGACTCTTTCGCCGCCGCCGGAGTTGTCTGCCGCCTACGCCGCCAGGCGCTCCGTCTCGTCAACCGCCGTGCCGCTACCCGTCCGTCAAGCTCTGGCCTTCTCGCTTCAGGCTCACGCCCGCGAGATCACCCCTCGCCAGTCAACCCGCCATAATCCACCCGGACCCTCTACTCGCGTGGCTTGATCCGCTCTTTACCGCCCTGCGTCCACCCTTCCTTCTCCGTGGCACGCCTCTGCCCCTGTTGTGGCGATTGCCGCCCCTCAAGTCCCCGTCGAGGCCCCTACTCGGGCTCCCACTGCCGCCTCGACTTCCGCTCCGCCCACTTCGCCTGCTCGTCCTCTTGCGGCTCGGCCTCCTGTTCCGCCCTTTCCGGTCCTTGTTCCCAACGTACCCACCCGTGATGCCGCTGCCACGGTCGCTGGCGCCGACCATGCTACGGCGCATGCGCCCTTAGCTATTTCCCCGCTCCCCCTTATCTCCTTCCGCCTCCCCCTCCCTCCCCTCTTGCCTCGTCCGACCGCCCTACACTTCCCCCCTCCCCTTATGAAGCGCTTCCCCCCTCCCCCGCCTGGCCGCCGCTACCTGACCACGCCGGCCCCTCAGCCGCCCCCAATGCCCTGCGCAAACGCCTCTCCATCTCCGCCGCTCTCCCCTCGGCCCGCCGTTTTCGCAGTCCCTCCTTCTCTTCTGTCGCGGTTCCGCTCCCGCACCCTTCGTCATCACAGTGAGTCAACAGTCCCTCTCATCCTCTGCTACGCCCTCGTCCCAGGTACCCCCCTCGCTCACAGCCCGCCTTCATCATCCTCTTCCTCCTCTCCCCTTCCTTCAGTTGAAGAAATTCTCCGCTCCCCATTCCGCCCCTCTGACATCTTCAACTCTATCCCTGGGCATTGCTTGCACGCCACGGTGCTGCTCCTCATTTGCCTTATCAGAAAAGCCTCAGCTCGCCTCTCCCCCCTTGACATGCACGCTGCATGTCTCCGCCTCCACCTCTTCCCGACCGCAGTGCTCCGACGATCATTCCGTGGTGAACCTGGATGGCGAACACAATCACGCCAACGTCTAGCTTTATCTCAATGCCTCCGCCGTGCTGGTTCCGAGTCCGAATGGCCCGCCCTATGGCGCGAGGCCCTGGATGCTCATCGCACTGTAGTGCAATATGGGGGTTTACAGGGGGGTGAAACGAAAGGAAATTAATTGGATATGAAAAATAGTCCGGGTTGGGGGACACACGTGTGAATAAGTGCACAGTTTTAATTTTTAATTGTTTTTTTCATTTAGTTAATTAGTTGGCATTAATTTTGCTGACATTAGATTAGATCTAGGATCTAGCGCCGCGAGCTACTGTAGTGGCTCCGGCGGGGCGATATATATATCAGCCCGCTGACCACCAAGTCAGTAAAGGTAACCCGAGTTGCCAGAGTTGAATATCGCCTTGGTCGAAGTCCGTCTTTCCCAAGACGCTCCCTTTTACCACAGATTACGCTATCCTTTGCGCTCTGGGGTTCCCTTTCCTTTTCCTTTATTTCACCTATCCATTTCTATTTCTATCTCTATTTCTATTCCCTTACCTTGTGTTGGTTCCACCGTGCCTGATTGCGATCCACATTGTGACGACTGGAGTCATCGGGCTCTTGTGTTGGTTCTTTTGTTTGTTGTTGGTGCCATCGGCTTTGGTTGCGACCGGACCGGTGTAGGTGTCTTAGCCATCGGGCGACACGTGGGTGTAGCGCTGCTACTTGTTTACGTCCCCCGACGGAGGCTGTTGCGACGACGTCTCCCTCGAAGGTCCTGTTGTGTATACAGGACAGTGTTGGTTCCATCGGATACAGGTTGCGACCGTTCCGGTGTCGGTACTTTGCCATCGGGCAGTACGGAGGTGTAGCGCTGCTACGTGTTTGCAAATTCCCGTCGGGCTGCGTTGCGACGCCCCCGTCGAAGACCTTATCAAGGGTATAAGGTGTACCAGGTGTAGTATAACCCCCTCCCGTGGAACTAGATTTAGATTAGATCACACACGTGTGCCTCACGTGTATCATACGTGTACCACACGTGTACTGTCAGCCCCGATGACCGACAGTACCGGGGCGCAGGACGACCCGCGCTGACTACAGTAGCTCTACAGTACAGTTCGTACTGTACTGTAGTATGATAGACTAACTTGTACATTAAATACTAGGGCAGGCCGGCGGCGGAGGGGAAGGACAAGCACGAGCTTGTCCAGAACCTACGCCTTTGGTCAACCTCGCCCCGCTTATTCTAGAACGGGTTCCGACTAGCCCGTATCTAGTTGGGAAACGAGCGGGCAGGGGACGCGCAAGCACGCCAGCGAGCCTAGATCCGCCTCCGCCCGTCAGCGCTGGTACGTCACCCAGCGCTGCGCCGGGGCGTCGAGGCGTAGATCGGCCCGCGCGTGCGCGCGTCCCTGACCGTACCCGCTCTACCACTGCTACCCCGGGCTCGCCCGGTTCCGTTAGCTGGGGTTGCTTCCCGTCTTCCCGCCGATCGGGGTCTCCACAAGAACTGAGTATACACCCCCCTCCGTTGGGGGTGTTTATACTACAGTGGTCTCCCGACCTAGAAGACTTTACGATCGTTCCGAGAAGACGGCCGATTTCCTCCGCGTCCGTATGCGTCGAGATGAGCGAAGGGTCCGAACCCTCGGTCCACTCCGCACCGACCGATATGCAGGCGTCCTCGCTACGCGTCCGATCCGACGACGGCGCCGCAGGTCCTCGGGATCGCGAACCGTCGCCGGACTACTCAGAAGGACGCGCTCGCGCGATGTACGAACGCATCGCGGAGTATATCGAGGATGTCCAGACATCCCCTCGTGTCGACGTGACCGACCACGTCTACGCCCGCTGTACTGACGAGTCGCGCTACCTCCACGAAGGAAGGTTTGAGCGCGTGACTCAGTCCTGGGAGAGCCTGCGCGCGCTCGTCGACCAGTTGCACTCCGTCTAGTGTTGGTCGAGGACGCGCGCATCGATGCCCCTACGGCGGACGTTGCACGTCGACCCGCGAGTACGAACTCCGGGGTACGACGGGACACGCAGCCTTTCCCATTTGCCGAACAGATGGGAGCGTTCGCGCATACGGCTGCAGAACTCAACTCGACGCGCCGGAGCGCTCGTGAGTTAGAACAGAACTCGGCCGTAAGGTCGCTCGGAGCCCCCGAGAGGGCCCGGGGCCACTGTTCCTCCAGGCGCGTCCGATGCGCAGGAGTGGCCTCCGACTGGTGCCGTCACCAGTCGGAGCGCGGAGGATATCAAACCAACGACGAACGCGAATTTCGCGTCCGAGACTCAAGCTCTGCCGCATGCCGTCGGAAGCATGCGGCAGTTGCGACAGGTACCGTACGGGCACGACCAAGACCGTGGAGGAGCCGCTCGCGGATCCGGAGAACCCATGTTCTCCGTCGATCCTCGCTGGGGCGGCTACCCGCCGGTGAATTACACCGCGCACCCCGGTCCGGTAGACGTACGTACACTACCCGTCACCGCGTCAGGCGCGTTCGTAAGATGGACAGGCATCGGCCGAAAGGTCGCCCGGAGCCCCCCCGAGAGGGCCCGGTGCCACTGTACCTCCGAACGCGCCCGATGCGCAAGAAGGGAGCCCGACTGGTGCCGACACCAGTCGGGTCACTGGGCAGCGCAGCCCCAAGACGGACGCAAATTTCGCGTCCGAGACCCAAGCCCTACCGCATGTCGCCGGAGACATGCGGCAAATGACACGCGTACCGTACGTGGACGACAAAAGACGCGGAGATACCGCCCGCGGATCACGAGAACCGATTCTCTCTTTCGATCCCCGCTGCGGCGGCTATCAGCCGGTGGATCTCACCGCGCACACCGGTCCGGTAGACGTCCGTACGCTACACGAATTCGTAAGCGGACTAGCTCCTGCGACCCGGGCCGCAGTGGCTGAGACGGTCCAACGATTGCTCGGACAACAGAATACAGACCTTACAACGATCCGCCGTATCGCGACGCGGGGAGGCACAACGTGCCGCGCTCAGTGCGGTTTGCAGCTGCCGGATCCGAAACCGGCAGCGAGGGGGAATCGAACCCCGAGGTCACATGCGACAAGTTCGCCTTCGGCATCCCTCCACATAGGAGAAGATGAGTGGCAGGCCGACCCTGTCCTCATTACGGGAGGCTACAAGCCCGTGGGAGGCCGACCTCCCACGTCCGCGTCATCAAAGTTGACCGGACGCTTCGCTACCGCATACACCCACACTCCAAGGGCGCCCGGTGGTACGGACCACCGGGTCGCGGAGCTCGACATCTCGCATCGAGATGGAGGCGGCGCTCCGCCTCTTGTGCCACACAAGAAGCCATCGAGAACCCCGTGGGTCCGGTGGCGACCACCATCCGCGAAGAACGCGAAGGCGCCCAGGCTTCCGTAAGCCCGGCCCGTGTTTCCGAAAGAGAAGACACCCTAACCTCCGTAGGTCAGATGCCACGGACCGACCGTGAAGGCACCGGGGCTTGCGTAAGCCCCGTGCACAAGATAGAGCGTCAGGCGTGTGTCGATGCAACACGCCCCGAAGATCCTACCGAACGCCGTGTCGCCGAGGGGATCGCACATGCGCTACACCTCACCGACTTTACCGATTTAGTCGGGGAGGCAGAAGCTAGCCGACCTAGTTCCGCGGAGAGGACACCCGTCGAGAAAGCAGGGATCGGTACGGACGACCCCCGGCCAAGTGCTCGCCGCCGACGGAAGGCACTGTACGCGTCTCACATCAGGTAATTATGTCTACCTGAACCCCACCGATGGGGAAAAGACGTCAAACAAACTCTCATCGCCCGCCGTTGGGCCATAGCGAGTCCTCGCTAATGACGAGCGAACCATCACGATCGATCGTGATGGTGACCGAGCGCGTCTCCGCAGACCCCTGTGTGCACGCGTCTCCGCCGATAGACGTGCCACGGACGGGTGCGACGACCCCGGGTGACCTTGCCGACAAGGTCACCGACTGCACGCAGTATGCCGTCGAACGGTTACTCCGGCATCGAGCCATGGAGGACGGGACTACGGAGTTCCTCATCAAGTAGGCGGATTACGACACGCCCACTTGGACCGCGCGGATTCACGTCCCGGAGGAGTTGGTGTCTCGTTACGCCCAACGCCGCCGGAGGCGTACTGGCAGGAGCCTCACCTCGGACGCGAACGCGGACGTTCGCGCTTAAGGAGGGGGCCCTCAACCGTCTCGTTACGGCTAAATTCAACCGCTCCGTTACGGTTGAAATGGGGACGCACAGAAGTCAAGCCGTATTTAACTTCTGAACCCCAAGGACGCCAAGGACGTAAGGCGTAAAGATTAGGCAGTACGGACTACCTTAAGGTATTGTGGCCCTCGTATTGACCGACTATACGAGGGCCGACGTGTACTCGAACGGATGAGATGAATGCCCCTTTTTTGGGAGCAGAAAGGTCAGACGCTTCCCCCCGAACTGGGTCGCCGGACATTCCGTTAAGTCCGGCAACCGCGGCGAGAGGACGTCCGACGAACGAGACGATCACCGACGCAAGGCAGCCGGTATCGGAAGCAGTTAGGCCCTGGTTGGGCTGAGCGATGGCTAGCGCTTACGAAGCTGAGTTTGAGAATTCGCATCTTAGGGGACGCGGTTCGCCCCAGGAATGGCCGCCAAGAACGTTGCGGCATGGTCAAGTCGCGCCGGTCATGCGCAGGAGCGAACAGATCGCACAAATTAAGGCACGAGAGGTGGGGAGTAGCGTGCGCATGCTTGGGTACGGACAGAGTGAGGATGACGGAGGGTGCGGACGAACAACCGCCCCGCCCCTGCCACGATAATATGCCAAAAGAGGCGACACCTGTCCTCCGGAAATCATCGATTTGACAACGGTTAGTACAGGGGTACGATACAGTACGACCCGGTACAGTTGGCGGGTGCGCGAGCGGACGGGGCTGAAAATGAGAAAAAATAGGGACATTTCTGGTATTGCAATTAGAACTTTTTGTCGTAATTCACGGCGCATGCACAGTTTTTAATATCACTGCAAGGTCATATCGTAATCAAGAGGGCTCTCTTCGGATACCCGACACCGAGTCGCTTTGCTCTGAAAGCGGGCACGATGTCATCCGGAGGAGTCTGCTTTCATTGCCAAGAAAATTGTAGACTGAGAGAGCGAATTACGGCATGTCCGCGCCCCCGCCCCGAATGGCGAGGGACGCGAAGGACAAGAACCGCCTTCAGGCGCTGTGCCCTCGCCCCCGAATGGCGAGGGGCGCCCGAAGGATAGGACGAAGTCCGCACGCTGCGCCCCCGCCACCGTACAGCGGAGGGGCGCGCGGACAAGAAGGCGGATGCGGTTCGCGTCGCGCCCTCGCCACCGATGGCGAGGGGCGCGCAAAAAAGAAAGGAACGTTCGTTGAGTGTCCCCCCCTCGCCCCGATGGCGAGGGGCGCGGACAAGAAGACGTTCGCCGTGCGCTTGCGCCCCCGCCACCAATGGCGGGAGGCGCGAGCGAAGAAAAAGACGGAGTCCGTGCGTTCGCACCCTCGCCCCGATGGCGACGGGACGCGCGGATAAGAAGACAAATGTCGCGCACGTCCGCCCCCTCGCCCCGATGGCGAGGGGACGCCAAGTCTACGCGCTGCAAGCCCTCGCCCGGAATGGAGAGGGACGCAAAGAACAAGAACCTACGTCTGGCGCTGTGCCCTCGCCCTCGAAGGGCGAGGGGCGCCCAACGGATAAGACAAAGTCCGCACGCTGCGCCCTCGCTCCCGGAACGCGAAGGGGCGCAAGGCCTAAGAGGAACTCCGTGTGCGCTGCCCCTCGCCACCGACTGGCGAGGGGCGCGGGGAGAGAAGACGAATACCGCGCGCCTTGTCCTCGCCGCGGACGCGAGAGACAGGAAGGAGAACGCACCCTTTGCGCCGCGCCCTCGCCCCGAATGGCGAGGGACGCGCGCGGACAAAACACGAAGGCCGTCGGGTACTGCACAACCAGTGGCAATGATACCAAAGTATTTATATACTGTGCGCGCACAGTTTGGATTTAACAGTCGCACCAATCACAATTCGTGCGGTGATTTTTGGAAGAAAACATTTTTGCGGGAAAATGTTTTTTGGAATTTTTTGGGCGATTTCATCAAGGTCAAGTGGCTTTTGCGCACGTGCCGCGCTGGACAGCACGCGCGCGCGTGCGCGTCGTACTGTAGAGCTCGGGCTCTACAGTACTTGCTGGACAGACACGCGCACGCGCCGGCGGCATACACGACCCGCTCAACTCCCTCGTGTCCTCTGCCTGCCTTCACCGCAGGCCCCGCATCTCCCCTCCCACCTTCCGAACGCACGGACGCTGCTCCACCGCCCCCGCCTCGCACCCCGCCGACCCGTTCAACGCCCACGCGTCCGCCTGCCCTACCGCACGCGCTGACACCGCTCCGCCGCACGCGCCGCTGACCTCGCTGCCGGCCTTCATCGCGCTGACGGACAAGCTTCGTCGCGCTCCTTCGCCCGCCGCCGCGCCGCCTCGCCGACAATAATACGAATGCTGCGCGCTGTGCCCTCGCCGCCGACGGCGACGGGCGCCAAGGAGAAGAGCATTGGCCCCGCGCTCGCGCCCTCGCCGCCGACGGCGAGGGGCGCCAAGGAGAAGGGCATTCCTCGCGCGCTCGCTCCCTCGCCACGGACCGCGAGGGACGCCGAGAAAGAGCAACGGCTGCGTGTCGCGCCCTCGCCGCCAACGGCGAGGGACGCCGAGGAGGAGCAACGGCTGTGTGTCTCGCCCTTCCCGCAAACGGCGAGGGGCGCCAAGGAGAAGGGCATTCGCCGCGCGCTCGGGAGCTCGCCGCCGACGGCGAGGGGCACCACCGAAGACGACTCCCGCGCGTCGCGCCCTCGCCTCGGACGGCGAGGGACGCCTACGAAGAGCAACCGCACGCGCGCCCGCGCCCTCGCCATGGACGGCGAGGGGCGCGGAGGAAGAGCAGCAGCACGCGCGCCCGTGCCCTCGCCACGAACGGCGAGGGGCGCGGAGGAAGAGCAGCAGCACGGACGCTCGCGCCCTTGCCTCGAACGGCGAGGGACGCCGACGAGAAGACGAATGCCGGGCAGTGTGCCCTTGCCGCCGACGGCGAGGGGCGCCAAGGATGCCGAGGTGCGCCTCGTGCGTACCGAGAGCGACGCGAGCGCGGCCGAAGACGCTCAGCTGCGCGCCGGCGTCGAGGAGCTGCAGGCCGCCGTGGACTAGCTCGTCGCGCTTTGAACCACCCATGTCGCGGAGCTGGCCGGGCACTAGCACGAGCACGTGAATGAGGCCGCGACGAAGCCGGAGGAAGCGGAGGCTGAGGCAAGCACGTCGAGGTCGTGATAGAGAAGGAACGCCGGCTGGCGCTGCGGTACAAGCTGCCGCTGAGCCTTACCGCCACGCTGTACGACACCGATGTGGACGTGGACGCGCTCGAGAGCGTGCGCCCGGGGGGATTCCAGAGTGAAGCATGTGGCGCCCTGCCGCGTGTCGAGGCGCGACGCGCCACGGATTACGCACGGGGAGAAGGTTGCGCGGCGGGAGTCGTTCTCGGGTGTCAGCTCGGTGTCATCGAACAACCCGTCCCACATTTGCGCTCTTTCCACCGCCTCCTCCGACGCCGGTGAAGGCAGCGTGACGTTCGTGAAAGGCCGGTTCGAAGACACCGTTGGATGACAAGGCGTCGCTGCAGTCGGACGACGACTGGGAGCACGCGCACGACAAGGGCTGGGGGAGGTGGCGCGGCAAAACCGGGCTCACGCCGGCGTCGAGTGAGCGAGCTGTACCCAGACGCCTCGCTCGAGGACGTGTACCTCCCCCAAAACCGACGTGCACTTGGTCGATATCGTCGGCGACGGGACACTGCTACCGCGCCTGCTCGAAGGCCACGGCAGTATCAAGCTCTACTTCGTGCTCCCCTGCATGCAGATAGAAGACGACGAGGGCAGCGCGCGCGATCGTGTGAGGGGATGGCGGCGCCGCGGTGGAGGCGAAAGGTAGGTCGGGTATGCTCACGGGAATCCAAGCGAGGGTTCGGGGTGGACACAATTACCTGGAGGCCCCGCTACAAGTAGGGTGACCGCGGACGTTCACTCTTGAGGAGGGGAACGTGTAGTATAACCCCCTCCCGTGGAACTAGATTTAGATTAGATCACACACGTGTGCCTCACGTGTATCATACGTGTACCACACGTGTACTGTCAGCCCCGATGACCGACAGTACCGGGGCGCAGGACGACCCGCGCTGACTACAGTAGCTCTACAGTACAGTTCGTACTGTACTGTAGTATGATAGACTAACTTGTACATTAAATACTAGGGCAGGCCGGCGGCGGAGGGGAAGGACAAGCACGAGCTTGTCCAGAACCTACGCCTTTGGTCAACCTCGCCCCGCTTATTCTAGAACGGGTTCCGACTAGCCCGTATCTAGTTGGGAAACGAGCGGGCAGGGGACGCGCAAGCACGCCAGCGAGCCTAGATCCGCCTCCGCCCGTCAGCGCTGGTACGTCACCCAGCGCTGCGCCG
Organism: Chondrus crispus; assembly: GCF_000350225.1. Taxonomy (NCBI): domain Eukaryota; phylum Rhodophyta; class Florideophyceae; order Gigartinales; family Gigartinaceae; genus Chondrus; species Chondrus crispus. The sequence goes on along the minus strand of NW_005178551.1, from coordinate 308,628 downwards.
GGGCGTCGAGGCGTAGATCGGCCCGCGCGTGCGCGCGTACCTGACCGTACCCGCTCTACCACTGCTACCCCGGGCTCGCCCGGTTCCGTTAGCTGGGGTTGCTTCCCGTCTTCCCGCCGATCGGGGTCTCCACAAGAACTGAGTATACACCCCCCTCCGTTGGGGGTGTTTATACTACACCAGGCGCTCAGCGAGCATTGGCTTTGCGACCCATCGGGCCCGGCTTCTTAATCACCGCCCCGAACTCGCCGAGCAGCTGCCTGTACAAGACTCTACCACCATTCACCCCGGGCCGGGCATCTTCCTTTTGCCCCCTATCAGGGATTTGAGCTATTGTGGGCCGCAAACCCACTTAAAGGGAAAGGGAGAATCGGACACTCCGTAGGGCTGTGCCGTCGGCAACTCTTGTTGGTTGTTTTTTGTTGGTTGTGTTGTTGCTGGATCGCTGGACCCTGGTTCCGGCCTGACAGGCACATTGCACTGCACGCACGTCACTTGTGGCACATCCGCCACCCCCGCACAAGGCCCACGACCACTCCAGCCTCCCGCAGACTCGGTCTCACAATGCGCTTGGCCTCCGAAGCGCAATATGGAAGAGCCATGAAATCCTTGACCAACGCCCCGCTTGCAGATTTGAACGACCCTAATACGCAGGCCGCGCTCTCTGCCCTCCACCTCGATTATCCCGATTCCTCAGCATGATCTTCCACCTCCACCAGAGATTGACGAATCCGCGGTACGGAGAACAGTCAGGTCTCTCCATCCCCACTCGGCGCCTCCTGACCTCAGGACCCCTCGCCTCCTACACCTCCTGGTCACCAGCCCCATCACGCCCCAAGCAGGTGTAACAGGTCTGTCTGCTCTCACTAATCTAATTTGGCTTCTCCCATCTGGTAATCTCCCATCCCAAATAATCCCACTCCTGGCAGCTGCCACTCTCCTTCCCCTTAATCCCCTCCCTGGGAAAATTAGACCAATCGTTATAGGCCAGGTGCTCCGTCGTGTTTTGATGAAGACATTGCTCCCCGCCGCCATAGACAATACACGTGAATACCTACACCCAGTACAAAAGGCCAACGGAATCCGCGCCGGCCTCGACGCGATAATACATGACACACGAATGATGACAGATCGGCATGCCGGCAGCACGGAGTTCGTCGTGGTCTCCATCGATGCTAGTAACGCTTTCAACCGTTGCTCCCACCAGCGATTTATGGACACCCTTCCTTTACGAGCGCCCTCTCTCGCCCGCTTTTGTAACCAAATATACGCCGGCTCAGCTCCGCCCCTAATCATACCCGCTTCCCCTCCACAGGTGATCCAAAGCCGCGAAGGGGCTCAACAAGGTGACCCGGCAAGCATGCTCCTTTTTTCCCTTTCCGTCCATGAGCGCTTGCTCGAGCTCGCTGCAGTTTGTAACCTCCCATTGGTGGCAGCCTACGCCGACGACGTCATGCTAGCCGGACCACTCCCTCCAGTCCTCACGGCTGTTAGGTTTATGCACGCAGCAGGAACCCGGCACCAATTCTACATCAATTTAGCGAAGACGCGCGTCTTCGTGCCCTCAGCACACGCCGCCACACTGGCAGCTTTGTCACCAATATTCTCGCCCCAACACATCTCCATGGACGGAATTGACCTCCTTTGGCTCCCCAATGGGCACTCCGGAGTATATAGAGGAAAACATGTCCAAAAACATTGCTTCTTGCAAGGCCACTCTGGACTTGCTACAAGCCGTTCCAGACGCCCGCATCAACTTCCACCTCCACCGAATGTGCGCATCTGCCTGTCCTGTTTATCATCTGGTCCGACTCAATCCCCTACGTCTTTCGCTCCCCTTTGCCACCCAATTCGACGAACACCAATACATAGCCTACTCCAAGATTAAAAATATCCCCTTGTCCACTGCATTCATCTGACAAGTCAGCCTCCCTTTCCGCTTCGGAGGCCACGGATTCATCACTCTCACCCCGCTCGTTCACGCATCATACGCAGCCAGTCTCATCTCCTCCGCTCCACACCGCCTCCACGGCCGTCAAGTCCTCCCCGTTTCGCAACACCTCGGCCTTGCTCGTACACACCTCCGTTCCCTGATGCGCCAGCTCCCACAAGTTGACCGCCCACCCGCTTACCCAATTACCCACTCTACTATGGACAACTATGACCTTGGCCAATACGAACCGGACGCACTTGCACAGCGACCTGAAGACACTCACCACTTCCTATTTCAGGTTATTCACGCAGCAGCTTCACGCCGGTTTTGGCAACAAGATCACTGGGGCACCAGCCCCAACCCAACCGACCACACCCCGATATCTGCTCGTCACCGTGTGCGTTACCATTCCTTTTTATCGACCGGCGCTTCCACTTTCATTACAGCACACCCTTCTCTTATCACTCGTGTACACTCTTCGCAGTGGTCAATAATGTTCCGCCGGCATCTAGACGTCCCTGTCTACAGCGATTCAATCATCCCGCTTCGCTGCTCGCACTGCATATGTCGCATGGACGCCCGGGGAGATCACGCTACACACTGGCAAGCAAGTTTCGCCATGATCCATCGTCACAACACACTACGCAACCAACTGGCTACACACACTTTTCGGGCCGCCGGCCTCGCCTGCACCCTTGAAGTTCCATTCCTGATCCCCAACACCAACCATCGCCCGGCAGATATACTTGTGAAACCGGGTGTTCCCCCTCTAGGAGTGCCTCCTGATAAGCCTACCGCACACGACGTGACCATACGCAGCCCGTTACACCACAGCAGCTATCCGCCAAGCTGCAAAACGACCCGCCGCAGCCGCGGAAGCCGGGCATCTCCCGAAGCGCCAGACCCTACGCCGCACACTCCGCAAAGCACTGCAACTTCCAAATGATGCGGTGGTCATCAATTGCCACTGCCATCTTAGCACGTATGCCATCCCACATCACAGACTTTGCATATCCAGTCCAAGCGTGACACTTGTCCCTAGATATCTGTCGATATGAGATAGCATTCGCAACAATAGTCATTGAATAAAGCATATAATAATAATGGCTAAAAGCTGTAGATCCAGGGCGATCGCTTGCAGAATTAGATTCCCATATAGGTGACTGCCAACTTCTGTACTGCTGCTAGGGTACCACGCACAGAATTTAACCATCCCACGGGTGAAAATGGAGCAAGACATTTTTGAGGGGGTGATTTCTTCAATGCCGCTTGGAGTCAACAGTGACTTTCAGGGCCTGAAGGTGACTTTGCACCCCTCCACAGCGCTTAGAGGGTGACAGAGTGCATCTATGGGGCGTCATTGGAAAAATGCGTGAGATTAGGGGTGACAATCATCATCCCGAGGGATATCTTCAAACGGTCTATAACCCTCACATTTACAATCATCGTCAAAACAAGCTACAATACGCATTAGAAACTATCCCAACAGCTTCATATTTGAAACCATCCTCCTACAACTAGGGATTCCCAAACAGTTGACGCAGTTGACACTGCGGAGAGATGTGACCCTTTTTTCGACAAAGACCGCACGTATAACCGCGCTTCTTCTTTGCCGCCGGACCTCTCTCAAACCACCCCTTCCTGCGAACATCAGCACTTTTAAGCAAACCGGCGGCTTTTGCCGCGCATCCGACAAACGTACCCGACGCTGTAGTGCTCCATCTGTGCAGCTTGTCACAGTTGCTTCCATTTGCGCAGTTCCATCCACGAAGAAAACTGTTTCCTGATACCATCGGGAACGTTGAATCAAAGTAGCAATCTTCTTCTCGATGGCCGGGGGTACTGGACTTGTACATGACTGTGAAGCAGATTGGCGTTTGAGGAATCCGGACCGTTGCGTCAAAACCACTTTGTTAATCATCTTTTGCGGTTCAACGGAGCGAATGTGGTTTCGCAAAGAGGCGCTCATCTGACTTTCCGCCCCTTGGGAGATGACGATTTTGTCCTCCAACCGCGAGTAAGCGTTGTAAAGCTCGGACGGTTCGAATTTGCCCAGATATTGCTTCTGCACCTCTGTGTACTCAGCCACGATGGCATCCACTGCCGGTCTGGATGGTGCATGCATGCCCGCTCGTATAGAGACAACCCAATTGCCTTCGTAGCCCCAAGCTTAACTCCCATGTTTTTGCGTACGTGCAGGGGGTCCAAGAACATCTTCGCCTCATTGAAAACTTCTTTATACGCCTTGTCGATGCTCTTCTTTTGGTCAACGATGGTGGTGCGTTCTGCGACGTCGAACCCGGTTATCTCCTTGCATGCTTCAAAGACAGTTCTCCAGTACTCGTAACTCTCAGCTCTGAAGAAGTCGGCAAACACCATTGGCAGGAGGTGCATGTTCGTGTCGTACGTTACAACCTCGAATGTAGTCCCGTACGATTGCGGTCCCACCCCGTCACAGTGAGCGGCATCTGCTGCTTGGGTCTTACGCCCAAGAGCACAATAACGAGCAGCAACGCTTGGCACGAATAAGAGCCCACCGTAGTAGCGACCGTCTTCTGCAATATCCGACATGTCAATCACCTCTTCGTTGAATTTGGCGTCCCCTGGGATGCTTTTCGCCTTCTTGCACTGTTGGAAGATGTGCCTGGCAGACCGGATTCTCTGTTGCTTCATCTCCGAACCGTCGACAATGAAGATACGAACAGTGTGCCCACAGTTGCGCAGCAATTCAACATGCCCCTCCATGCTTGCCACATCGACAGCCCGAGATGCGTCCATATGTGGCAAGAGCTCGACGCGTACGGAGCGATAGTGGATATCCGGCGGTTGGCGCTTGTAAATTTGCTTTGCCCTTACCAGCGCAGCGATAGTTTTCGGCGAGATGTTTGGATTGCTCGTAGCCTCGCTGTAAATGACACGAGCAACCTGCAAGGGAGTATATGCCGGCATGCAGTGTCCTCGCCTCCTACTCCCTTGCTGTTCCTCTTCCCCGCTCACATGTTGCCGGCTGCATTCGTTGGAGTGCTCCGTAAACCTGTTTAGTTTCCAAAAAACTGAGCGAGGCTGCCAATGGAACACAATTGAAGCATGGCATGTCGTGTTGCGGCATTTCATTCTCACTCTTTCCCATGTTTAGGAGATGTTTACCCCCATCTGAACCCCGACATAAGCCGTGTATGCTCGAATCAATTTGTCACATTGCCAGCGAAACTCCAGTTGCATGCCAACCTCCGGGATAATCCCGACACATCGGCGCGGCCTCAATGTACGCGCTCCCACTTTCTCGGCCTTGAGGGCATGCCTCGCACGTTGCATCGTGCGGTATTTAGAGGCACGCTTCTGTTCAGAACTCATTCGTAATCAGTCCTGCGAGCCTGGCAATAACAGCATCGTCAGCATCTCCAATGACGTAATTTGCAGGGGCATAATACGCATCTTTTTCCCTTTCTTCGCTGCCACTCTCACTCTCAGGGCCATCCTCGTATTCATCTGCGTACGCAGTAGACTACCAATCACCGCAACCTCCCCCAGTCTCGTCATACGTTTGAGGAGGCTCCGGAGCATCCTTCTCGCAAGGCTGAGGAGCAGCATCACTATCCACGCTCCGACGCGCTGGCTTTACAACAGGCGAAATACCATCGCTTGAAACCGCACCGCTTCCTTCCTCCCCTTCTCCCCGGCTTGTCCGTTCCTGCTCCGATCCCTCACGCTCCTCACGCGCATGTTCAGTACGCCCTTGCTCTGCGCCTTCATGCCATTTGCCCTCACTCCCTTCGCGACGGATCTCCTCGCGCTCGTGATCTGCCCTTTGACGCTCTCCATCCTCGCGCTCTGCCATCTCCGAGCGGTAGCCTCTTGCCGCTCCACCTTCTCTTTCTGCTGTTGAGCAGCTGCGCGAGCATGCTCGTTTGTGGAGTTTGGCGTAAGATTGCGCGCTGTAGTTGGAGCTTCTTGGCGCTTACGGATATCTTCGGCACGTCTCTCGAAGACCCGCAGCTCCTGCTCCCACATTGTTTCAGAGAGCGAAAACTTAAGACGATCCCCCAAGACGAAATCTCTCTCATGATAGATGTCTTTCTCGTTAACAGCAACGACAACGAGGTTTTTTACCATTTCCATTGCCCTACTCAATGTACGCATGTTTCGAGTCGCCCCCCGGGGATGTTCGCGGCAGACGTCCGGGTGAAGCAAGGCAGCGAGACGGCGGAAGGCTTGTCGAACAGCTGATATCGGGGCAGTCGCTCCCGTGATGCAAAACCGCTGTAGGAGGGTCGTAGCATTTTCCTCCACAACATTGAAGTGACGGAGGGCCTGCACAGTCGTTTTCGGTAGGTGTGGGACTGCTGGGGCGACATGGTTGTCTGGTTTGAGCAGCGGGCTTACGGTGACGTGGGAGGAATGCAGAGCAGAACACAGGGTGAATCAGGCAGAGGTAAAGAGATTAGCGAGACCAGGAGCAGGTCGTTCGCGGATAGGGTGACGACGTGGGATTACAGGGTGATTCGTTATGTCCCTCACGGTTTAAGGGGTGATTCTGCTGACTAAAATGCGACATTTCCGTTGTGATTGGAAACGATGGTGACATATGAAAATCACCTACGGAGCCGTCCATCCCCTTCCTGTTCACCCTCCATGCCATCCACCTTTTCCCCTGTCACGCCCCCGATTGTCTAATTCTGCAAGCTGTCACCCCCCTAATCACAGAATCTCCCAATAATAATAAGCACGCATCCGTGCCAACCTCATTGACACTGCTATAGCTTCGTTGATTGGACAGCGTCGTGTCGCATTACAGAGCACCTCCGTCGGTCCACCTACGTCCATTGGTGCAACGTGTACACGTATGAATATCGCCAATTAACACCTGCAACGTCAGAGAAGCGCCTTCGACCCGAAAAGGAGCAACTCCGTCACCGGAGTCTTGCCACCGTCAACCTCTTTCCGTGGCATCCGTTGCCTCAATCCGTTGCGTCAACTCGTTGCGTCAACCCGTTGCGTCAACCCGTTGCGTCAACACAGCACACATCATCTCCAGTAACACACTACGTATACTCACAGCCCGCCGATGCCACAGAAACGCCTTCCCGCTCGCCAAACGCAACCTGTCCCACGCCGCCCAACCACGTGCGCACCCCCGTCACGCCCTGTCCGCGTCCCCGTCAGCATGAAAGCCCTCTCCTTCACGACCTTCCTCCCGCGGGCCGCGCGTCCATTCCACGCGAGCGGCGCCCGTGCCGCGCCTCGC
>NW_005178551.1:299526-301128 GCF_000350225.1 Chondrus crispus | reverse complement strand
GCGTCCCGAGACGGAGGAGCTGGTCGAGCTGGTGCTGGCGGACGTGGAGGGGCGGGCGAGGATGCTGGACGTCGGGACCGGGACCGGGTGTATCATGCTGGCCGCGCTCAAGGCGAGGCCGCGGTGGAGCGCGGTCGGGGTGGACGTGTCGGCGGAGGCGGTGGAGCTGTGTCGGGAGAATGTGACGCTGGTGGGGTGTGCGGATAGGGTGGAGGTGATTTTGGGAGACGTGCGGGAGGTAGAAGGAGGGGAGCGGTTTGATGTGCTGGTGTCCAACCCACCGTATATCCCGGAAAGGGATAGGGAGAGTGTGGATGCCGGGGTGCGGGAGCATGAGGACGGGCGGGCTTTGTTTGGGGGGTGGGACGGGATGGACGTGATCAGAGAAATATTGGAAGCAGCGCCGCGGTTGGTGAAGGAAGGGGGGAGTGTGTGGATGGAGGTCGACTCTAGTCACCCGGACAAGCTGGCAAAGCTCAAGCCTGCAGGGCTTGAGTTTGTGAGGCAGGTAAAAGACATGTATGGGAAGGCAAGGTTTTGTAAGTGGCGAGTTGGATAGTTTCTGACACGAACAAGTAAAGCAGAATGTTGTTTTACGATTAAACATACTCTTGCGAATAAGTCAGGAAGAAAGGACCGGGACATAGCTAATATGTACAACCAGACAGCGGAAATGTGGCAAAGCACAAAACACGAAGTGGAGTGTAGACTTGAGAAAAGTTGCAGTAAATGAATACTGAACCAAACGAAGCCAGGACCGGACTAGACAAACAAACGGCGGGAGGTCACAAAACAGAGATGTGGAGCAACCCAGGCGTAAAGACGAAGACACACGAACAAGAAGGCACCGACACAGGGACTCGAATGTGAAGACGAGGGCCGGACGGATACCACAAGAACAACTCAAACAAACAAAGGTCGTCTCGATTGACGGGGCGGGCTAGAAAGGGAAGCGGAGGAACGCGGCGGCCACACGGGTGACAAGAAAGCAACAGCAATAGCAACAGCAACGGCATGCGGTACCAGAGAAGATGCATGTCACGCGACACACGCAGGATCAAAAGCGACAAGACGGAGACCAGGTGTGACGCACAAAGAGGGAGGACAGGGGGAAGAGACACGAGCGGCACGGCAGCATGAGTCGGGCGGCAGCGATGAGCTTACCGACGGCTGGAGGAGGCGACGTCGACACGGACGGCGCGTCCATCAACCTCAGCACCGTTCATCGAGTCCCTGGCCTCAGCGGCCTGATCGGCGCTGTTGAAGGTCACAAAGCCGAAGCCACGGCTACGTCCGCTGTAGCGATCGATGATGACCTTGGCCTCGACGACGGTGCCGGAGCCCTTGTCAAAGGCCTCGTGGAGAGATTGGTCGTTGGTGCCCCAGGACAAGTTGCCGACGAACAGACGGTTACCTTCTTCGGCCATTATGAATACGAGACGGGAGGACGGGAGGACGAGGGCGAGGGGGACGAGGCGAGGAGGACGGGAGAAGGCGGGCGAAAGTTTGGGACGACGGCGGTGAGCAGTGATGTGGAATGAAGCGGTGGGGGGGGGGGGGGGGGGGGAAAAATGGGGGGGGGTAATCCGGGGGGTAAATTTC
>NW_005178551.1:283991-298881 GCF_000350225.1 Chondrus crispus | reverse complement strand
TTTAACCGGCGGTTTTTGGAAATATGCGCCCGTTTCGCCGTTTCTTTTGCACATCCTCGCGAGCTTGGCCAGGGTATTGAAAGGCGCCGCCCGCCGCCGACTGTCAGTCGGTCGGGGGCACGAGCCGTGCCTGGGGCGGTGTCGGCGCACAAGCGCCCGCCGCATTGGGTGGATTTGACTTTCCATCGCAAAACACCCCCCCCCCCGCGCGCAAGGGGACGACCCTCGCCCCTACCCTCCTCGCCAACAAATCAAAACCGCCATATCTCCCGCCCCGCCCAATCATCTCCCCGCGCAGCCCGCAATATCTTCCCGTGTGAACGCCTCCGCCGCGCGACGAGCGTCGCCGCACGGCCCCACAATCCCCCCCCCACTCCACCCCTGCTTCCACACGCTCTTGTGTACCCGCCGCCGCTCACAACGGATGCTCGCTGCCACCTGTTCCATCTGTGCCACGTGTGCTACCGGATACCGTCATGTAACTCGACTGTTTTGATAAGCTCGCACATCCCATACGCATTCTGCTCGAAACGTCTGCGGTCTATGTGGGATTTCGTCCCAAAAAATTAAGGGAAATAAATTGAACAGTTCATTAACGTCGGGAGAAGCCTACAGTACATTTGGTCCGACTTCCCAGACCCTAGGACAAGGACAACCCTTGGGAACCCAAGGGTTGTCCTATCTGTGAGAAATCCCTGCCTGTGCAACACCTGGAGAGCCCGCGAGGGGCAAAGTCGAGTCCGACTATAGGGACCAATATGACAAACACCTAAGCACGCGGTGCAGGACGAAACCGTCCTTGAAGGTTATTCCCCCGTCGCCGTGTAAGCCGGCGAGAGTCGCCGGCGGGCGACGGCGGACATTTAATTAGGGTTACTGAACTGCGCGGCGGTATACCAAATAAACGAGACCGACCGGGCAAAACGCTGAGACCCGGCAGGTGAGGATAAACCTTATCAGTCTTCACTATTTTCACATGGTAGCAATCGCAAACGTTTTACTGATCTCAAAAAGAACGCAATCATTCCTTTGGGTGGATCAGGTACACCAGAACCATGAGCGGAAAAGAAATCTACCGACTCCGGAAGCTCTCAGGGAAGAAAAATTTCGTGAACTGGCGCCGTCGCCTTAAGGCTCTCCTTCAGCAAGACGACTTCGAACTACTTGGGCTAACAGCTCATCCAGGAGATGAGGCGACCTCTCGCCAAAAAAGCGCATGGACAAAAGCTATGATACGAGCGAAGAGTTCCATCCTTCTAACTGTAGAGGTTGGACCCATGGCTCAAACAAGCACAATCATAGACAATGAGGAATCGTCTGCCAAGGATCTTTGGGAGGCTATTGCTCGTTTGTACACTTCCTCCAACGAATGAACTATCTTAAATCTCATGAGAGAGCTAGAGACTTCGGAGTTCAGGGAAGGATCGAACTGCGAAGAACACTTGAACAAGTTCCATGAAATTTTGGGAAGCCTTGCCTCCCTTGACAAAGCCATCCCTGAACAAGAAAAGTCTTCAAAACTCATCAGAACACTGCGCGAACACTTTGCTCCTTTGGCAATGATATCAGCAAACATGAGTCTTGATGAGTTGATAAATGCAGTTCAAACTGAAATATCTCGACAATTCTCAAAGCAATCGTCCCAAGGTAATTTCATTGTGCCCAAGGCAGCAATGGCGACAAACAGGAATTTCAGTTCTGGACAACGTTTCGAGAAGAGCCGCATATCGAAACCGCATTCTAGTCGCAATGGTGTGGAAGCGTGCTGGGTCTGTGGTAACAGCAACCATTTGTCAAAGGATTGTTTCTTCAGAGCAGACAAATTGATGAGACAAGGCAAGCCGCCTTTCCGTGGAAGAGGGGGTCGTGGTCGTGTTGGAAGAGGTGCAGGTCGCTTCACACAATGGAGAGGCTATCAAAGATCGTACAACCCTACTTCTCGTTACCGATCAAACAATTTTGGGCAACCAAATTGCGATTCATCTTTCGCAACACCTAGACGCATGAAAGACAGGGTGTCTCCCGGACGACAAGATCTTCAAAGTAACCCAGAAGCAAATGTGGCGAATGCTCAGATTCCGTCCGAACAAAATGCCTCGTCTCCAAATGAATATTCATCTCATTGCTATGGTTTTATGGCTCGGATCAAGTTTCGAAGCACGGTAGCCACATGCATTGAGACGAAGTCAAACGCAATGTTGATCGACTCAGGAGGATCACACAACTTTTACCACTCTCGAAAAGCATTCCTAACATACCAGAAAGTCAAGAAAATTGACGTCCAAGCCGCTGCTGGAGTGTCCATCATTGTGGGTAAAGGAACGGGTATAGTTCCAATTGGCACTGGTATTGAAATGGAAGCCTTTCACGCTCCTCTTTTCAGTCAAACAGTTTGTCAGTAGGCGTCCTAACAAGGCATTTTAACATCAACTTCACAATGGACCCTCCTGCAAGAAATTTCATCAGCACATGCATCCTGTCGGACAGGTCAAGAAGAAAGAAAATCTCCTACGTCGAAATTAACAAAGACGGCCTGTACCGTATCATTGAAGGAGACCTTGATGCAGGAAGCAACTCACTGCCACCACAACAATCACGTCTGATGGAAGATGTGCATTGTAATAATTGCCTACAACGTCCTTCCAGCTCGAATCAAACAGAAACGAAAAAGGCCCTGGAATGCCACACTCGAACTGGTCACCCCAGTTCATCAAGGTACATGAAGCTGTCAAAGATGTTTGACGAAATTCCTTCTTTTTCGCGGACAATACTTGAAAGTATTGTCTGTGTCCCCTTTGCCGTTGGAAAAGCTAAGAGAAGTCCTATCAAACGAAGTCAGAGAATTACGACTCGTGCTCTGGAGCTGGTACACATCGAAATCACCGGAAAGATATCAACCCCGTCCATTTCAGGACGACATTATGCAGCTGGATTTGTTGACGACTTTACTACAAAAACATATGTGTATTTTCTGAAGCACAAGAACGGCTTGATGGACTGTATCAAGTATTACAAAGAAAGATCAGAAGCCATTACAGGTCAACGTCTGATCAATATTCGCCTCGATGGTGCCGGAGAGAACAGTGCTGCCGAAGTCCAAACTTTTTGTATGCACAGTGGCATTCGTATGGAGTTCTCTCCTGCCTATGCTCCACAAAGTAACGGCACTGCCGAAAGGTTCATGCAAGAGTTGGGAACCCGAACCAGAGTATTGTTGCATTCCGCTCATCTTCCACAAACTGTATGGGCAGAGGCAATGCACCACGCTAACTGGTTGCGAAACAGACTACCTTCCGATCGTATCCAAGGGAATATCCCAATTCTCTCATGGGATCCATCAATAAGAGTCCATTGGAACTTCCCGTGCTTTGGACAAACTGGGTTCGCTTTTCTTTACCAAAGCAATACTGCGGGAAATCGCAAATTCAGTGCGAGATCCGCACATGGGCATTTCGTAGGAATGGAGTCAGACGAACGGCTGTATCGCATATATCTACCGGAGCGTAACCGTGTCGTCATAACTCGCGCAAACGACTTCAAAACTTGCAACACAAATGAACTGCCCGGAATTTCAAGCTTGTTGGATGGACTCGCACGGCAAACCACAATTGACAGACATAATGCCAGTGATAGTTATGCAGAAGAAATGCTAATGCAAGCTTTCCAAATTTATGCAGGGCAACCAGAAACGACAATTCCGTACGCACTCTCTGCTCGCCAGAACAAAAAGATGATCGACTTCCAAGAAACTTCAAGGAAACGTTGTGCTGCAAGCAGTGGCGCGATGCTATAGATCGAGAATATACTGCTTCGAAGGAGGGGTACGTGGGACTACGTCCTCCCCCAGTCTCACATACACACAATTCCTTTTACTTGGGTATTTCGTCTCAAACCCATTGACGCAGACTCAAGCCTTTTTCTCCACAAAGCAAGGTGTGTTGTTAGAGGAGATCTCCAAGATCCTGGTGTTGACTACGATCCGAATAACATGTACGCACTACTGGCATGTCATGAGGCAATCAGAATGCTCCTTGGAATCGATGCTGCAAATAACCTCTTCGTCGAAGGAGGGGACATAAGCAACGCCTACTTGTACGGCACCATGGATATTCCGATATACATTGAACAGCCTACAGACTCTTCAGGCATTGAAGAAAAACCCGGATACGTTGCTCGTCTACTGAAGTCAATGTATGGAACAAAGCAAGCTGGCATGATATGGGGTTCGCTTTTGGCAGCTACACTAATCGAATGGAACTTCAAACAATCGGTAGTAGATCAACGCGTTTTCGTCAACCGAGCTGGGCACGAATTTGTCATCATCATCGTTGTCGTAGATGACATGCAGTTCGTCAGCAACTCTATGCCAATGCTTCACCGATTGAAGACCAAGCTGCAGACAAAATTCGATGTCAAGCTCTTTGGAGAACTGAAGTCCTTTATCGGGTGGGAAATTAAGAGGAACTCCCATGGCATTCTTGTTTCCCAAAAGCGATATGTTGAAGAGATGCTCAGGAAAAATGGTATGCATGCAGCAAATGGGGTTTGGACCCAACCCCTTTAAACAAATATGAGGCGCACAGAAGCGACGAAGACGAATGCTTGCTGAACAAGGAAGGACATTCAAAATATCGCACGGTAATTGGAGAACTACTGTATCTGGCGATTTGCACTGGACCAGACGTTTCTTTTGCCGTGAGATTCCTCTCAAGGCATCTTCATGCACCAACCGCAAAACATTTGCAGATGGCCAGAAGAGTTCTCAGATACATTTCTGTAACAAGATCGAAAGGCATTTTCTTCTCTAGCAACATTGTGACCAAAGATCCCCTCGAAGCGTACGCAGACGCTGACTGGGCCGGAGACAGAAGCACACGTCAGTCCACAACGGGATTTGTCATCAATTTTAATGGCAGTCCGGTGTCCTGGAAGAGTAAGCGCCAAACCGTAGTGGCATTGTCATCTGCTGAAGCAGAATATGTCGCTCTGTCTACATGTGCGAGGGAACTAGTCTGGGTGCGCAGACTTGCCTCGGAACTTCAGCACGTTAGCCCCTACGGAGAAGAAATGGAAATGTCGAGGACCGTCGTATACACCGACAACACTGCAGCCCTTTCCTCCGCTACTTGTAGACAGATTTCGACGAAGAGCAAGCATGTTGACGTGAAGTTTCACCACATCAAGAATCTGGTCTTTGAAGGAAATATTTCTGTTGAATATGTCCCAACTACCGACCAAATTGCCGACCTTCCAACAAAAGTAGTTGACAAAGCAACCTTGGAACGACTGAGGCCAAAAATAATCTGTTAAGGAACCGGGGTTGGTATGTGTCGCGTGCAGCGAAAGACTACTGTATTTAGTCCTCTCAGAACCGTCTTACTGCTTATGCAGCGACCCCTACCAAGAACCCCGGGGAATTAACGGCAGCCAAGCACACCGCGACAACCCTCTTAGTCAAGTTTTGACCCCCTCAATTGGATATCCGTCAAGGCATTTTTGGTGCAAGAGGGCAAAAACTCATGTTACTTATACCCGCGATTCGAGCAAATTATATTGGTCTTTCTACATTTCCTGGGCAATGCCGAGCCAAATCGAAAAATTGCGCAATGCTGGCGCCTGAAAAATTGTGTCCAAAAATCAAAACAGTGATCGTGGTACAGTTGGCAATTTGCGGAATTGTAGGCGAAAGTAGCTGAGTTCGATTACTAACATTTACGAACCAGGTGTTGAGGGGGAGTGTGAGAAATCCCTGCCTGTGCAACACATGGAGAGCTCGCGAGGGGCAAAGTCGGGTCCGACTATAGGGACCAATATGAAAAACACCTAAGCACGCGGTGCAGGACGAAACCGTCCTTGAAAGTTATTCCCCCGACGCCTTGTAAGCCGGCGAGAGTCGCCGGCGGGCGACGGCGGACATTTAATTAAGGTTGCTGAACTGCGCGGCGGTATACCACATAAACGAGACCGACCGGCAAAATGCTGAGGCCCGGCAGGTGAGGATAAACCTTATCAGTCTTCACTATTTTCACACTATCGACCGTTCTGTGAACACATTGAAGAAAACACATAAACATTAAGAGAAAATAAGCAATGACGGCCGGTACTTACCTTATTCCCCTTGTCTTCCGACGGACCGAACTCTAACATTTAGAATGGTTGAGATTCTTCTCTGTGTGCTGTTCCTTTCCTTCCTCTACTGGGAAATGGGGATCTGCCTTCATACTAACACAAAGTACCCGGCGTGATTACAAATGCTCCACATGAGAATGATTACGTCGTTTTTCGGAACGGGGCTATTTCAAGCCCATAAACAGAAGGGTTACTGTCGGAGACAAAAAATACAATTAAATATTTAGCCCGAAATGGGAAGAAATCACTTGGTGAAAGGGAGATCGCGGCACATAAATCGGCTACAACTAATCAGAGGGTCTAGCTACACCCAGTTACTGGATTTAGTGTAACCAAAGAATTAGTGTAATAACGGAAATAAAATGTGTAACATTAATTCAGGTACACCGGAGAAGCTTCAGAAAACAATTAGTGTAAGTATCTCGAGCCAGCCTGTCTTTCAATCTGCCGCCGGCGGCCGACGACGGTGGCCGACAATTAATTTGCTTTTATGGGCGTTGTAGTACATGCTGCACAAGTTGTATCGCGCAATCGGCAATGCTACCACCTGCGATCGTGGACCTTCTCACCTCCACAATTCTAACCAACTCTTCAGCAATGGTTTCAGGTTCTCCTATCATTGCTTGCTTTGAGCGTGCCGCTGCGAATCGCGCCGCAGCAACAGGAGCCTACCAAAGCCGCAGTGCAAATCAAACCGCCAATTTTGCCACTGATGCTGCAGCAGTCTATGAATCAAACAATGGAACGCCTGGGGAAGTAATTGTAAAGCGCAACTTGCAACACGTCCTCACAGTTGGAAAGCGCGCTCAAATTGTGGCATGGATGAAGAACGTTGCTGCACGGGACGGAGACAAGCACATCCCGTCTAAAACAATTCTAAATTTCCCGCAATTCTTCCGTGCTTCTGCAAATTCCAACCTAGCTCGTGCAACACGCTTGTGGGCCGACCGGACTAACTACGAAAACACCAATGGAGAGGTGATGTATCGCGGGTCGTCCTCTTCACTGACCCGCGTGACCAGGCTGGGGCTGCGACGAGTCAGGATGAAGGTGCGATCAGGTCGTGGACGTAAGCGACAGGCGTGGGTGGAGGCCTTTCATCAGGATGTGCGCAGCGAATTCGATCGCTTGCGAAAACTCGGTGTCCAATTCAACCTCCGCACGCTCCGTGCTCTTGCCAATTTTATTCTGGATTCAGGCGTAAATGAAGCGAACAGTCGCAGCTTAATCGATTCCTTGTGTGGAAGACCGCTTTTTGAGAAGATTAATGCTCGATGGGTTCAGTCCTTTGCAGAACGCTTTCGAATAGTGAGCAGGGCGCATACTGGGAAGCACTGCATGAGCCCTTTCAAAGAAGTTACGATCGAACGCGAGGTGGCTTATCACCTCGGTACGCTTTCCCGTATGATGACAGCCGGAGAAATTGATGAAAACGATCTGGAGAATGGGGATGAAACTCACTGCATCATAAATATGGATAATGGTCGCACGTTGGGATTTGCTGGGGACACAGAGGTCAAATATGCGGACTTTGTCTCCGGTGGCGAAGGAATGACAATGGTGGTACGGCTCAGTAGCGGCAGGGACGCAAGGATTGAGCCACCGTTTTTGGTTTTTATGAATAAGGACAGCAATTATCCTATCCGTGGTACGCCTGATGATCGCCCAGATGTTGCCTACAGGACGGGTCCTAAGGGTTACATGGATACGAGAGTCATGCCTGAATGGTTATCAGGAAACCGTGTAATTTCTGCACTCCCAAACGGCCGTCGCCGTATTTTATTTCTGTACAACTGCAGCGGGCATAACAATACAAACGCCATCCATATTGCGACAAAGAAAATTAGAACATGCATTCCGTACTTCCCGGCAAACGCAACACATCTAATCCAGCCGTGTGATTCTTTTGTTATAAAAAAGATAAAAAGCGCATGGAGTACGCGGTGGGAAAATTTCAAGATGGAAATGATGCGCATTAATATGCGGAAAGACAAGTCAGGGCGTTTGCTTAACCCATGAAAAACTTTCTTCTTCCTCTTGCCGCCGATTCTGCGGCAGACGTAAATAGACAGCGTGACGCAGATGGTCTCAGCTTCGCGCGGAAAGCAATGATCATGACCGGGATGGCCATGCATACTAACGGCCGATGGGAGTAAAAACAGCTTTCTCCAGAGCTTCAGCGCATAATCCGGGATCACAGAGAGTACTTTGGGGGTAAGGAAGTAGCAGGAGGTACTGTTGATGACAACTGAAGTAAAAGAACAGCAGGTGCCCTCTTCTTGATTTGTGAAAGTATTTTGGTGAGAGTTATATAACGTAACAAACACTATTACCGTTTAACGGTGTATAGTTTAAGTACGGTAATAATGTAACACACATGAACTTGTGTTCATTTGAAAATGGATTGGACACTCAAACGGTGTGTGTTACACTCAATCCAGTAACTGGGTGCAGAAGAACCCTCCGGGGTGTTACCGGCCAACTGTTCCCAGCGCGTGCACAAAAACACCCTGTCAACCTCACCATCTTTGTCTACCCTCTCGCGAGACAGCATCCCTCACTACTGCACACGCCATGCGCGGATACTAATGACAACTAAATCTCCATTCCTCTCCGTGCGCCCGCAGTTATCGGCCCAGGGGGAACATAAGTAACTTAGGTCATTGTTTTTCGATCCCCCCTTGTTCCCAACGGACAAGAATATCGAGTGCCGGCGTACAAAAATCGGTTAGTGGGTCGACTCGTTCAAAACGGCTCACAATGAAGGGATGGACAGCACTTTTCAAACCATTTTCAAGCTTTTCGGTCATACTTTGTACGAAAGAGGCCTTCTTGACGCACAGAAGGCCATATTAGACGAATCACAAGCGAAAGGATAGTTCGACTACTGGCAAATGACTGATCCCGTGAAATCCGCTTTGGAAATTTTTAAGCGTGTCGCTTTGGATCCTCTATTTCCGTGGCAACATGTCTGATATCATTTTACCAGAACGTTACTTCATATGTAAGGGACAGGGATGAGAAACTTTCTAGATTTGTTTCTCCTTCCTTGTTTTGGTATTGAAGCGCCTTCTTCATGCGAATGCATCATCTTCCTCCTAAATTATAGGTTATCTTCCATGCTGACGCTAGAGAAAAGAAGGCCAAAGATGGAGACTTTGGTGCAAAACTCGTTTTAAGAACTCATCTGAATGAGGTCCTTGATATTTTGGAAACATTTATGCATCTCTGAGCCCCTATTACATATTCGGGCTTATCTCCTGGAGATTACAAGACGGATCTTGCCAACTTCAGGATTGAGGCCCTCGTGCATATCCAATCCCTCGGCAAGCCGGTGCAACAATTGAAGGCAATTGCAGAGACAGATGCATCTAATGTGTCCGTGGCGGGCCGTTTCTGGTCGCATCACAAGTTTTGTCGTCTAAACATTGATAAATAAGTCATTGTTCTTGCGAACCTACCTCAGACATCAACTGTGGATTCTCCTCACTACTCAGTAACGGACATTCAGTTGCATTTCGATCGAAAGGTGAATTCTATCATGGCCTCTCAGGACCTGCCGGAACAGTAAACGGTTTTCTCAACACTTCCTGGTAACGGCAGAAGAGATCCCTTGAATAGCCTGAGGGGGTTCCAAACAAGAAGTTCTTCAAATAGAAAGAAAATTCTCCGTGGATGGCAAAAAGGTCAATATCTTTCTAGCAGCCGACTTCAGCAGTCTGCTACGACAGTGTAGAACGACGCCACTACCGGGGTTCCCAAGAGTGTATAGAACCAAGTACCTACACCAATAGAAAGAGGAGTAGAATTGACCAAGGTCAAGCCAAACGGACTGCGCATCAGGGTCAGAACACTCCGTTTTTCGGAAGGTCACCGGCAGCAAGAAAAGCAACTAAGCCTGATATGCCATCCTGGAGCCACTTCCGATATAGACCCAAGGATCTCCGATCCTAACCTCATCATTGACCGGGGATCTCCAAGAAGTGTTGGCGGTATCTCTTCAGCTGCCGCATTATGCAGCGCCATCAAGGTCCCGTTTGAGCTTCGTAAGCTTGATTGCCAACCATTCCTTCATGGTTATGGAACGAAGTGCAGTGACGCAGAAGTGACGATAGGAATTCGGGATCTTCCAATAAGTGACTTGAGCGGCTCTGAAGTTGAAATTCCGTTCTACATTACTAAAGATGATAGGTTTCTGCTACTGGGAAACAAAATACTTCATCGCGCTTCTCAATTAGGACCGGAGAACCTATTGGTCGTCCCAAAAGGAGTAAGGGGACTGTCAGAAAAACGGTTGACAATCCGAACGTACACTGAATAGAAACAGTCCGGTGATCCCAATGCTGTTTGGTCCTACATGCTTGTAGGTCCAAGCAAGATAGAATCGTTTGAGACATACTTCTCTGTAGAACTATTCTTCACTTCAGTTGAGTCTCCTGTGTCGACTCATAACAAAAGATTCCAGTATGGGAAGATTGCTCAAAGATTCGCGAATAATCTTCACGGCTATTCTCATCTCTCCATGCCATAATTGAACACTCTCTGCCGTCGTGGAGGAGTGATGACTCCAATACTCAAGCAATCATTGAAGAAAGCCGCCAAGAAGTGTACTAGCTGCAAAGAAACAGAAAGACCTCTTCAATCCAGGGAGATATCCTTCAACAAGATCTTCACCTCTTTCAACCATCATGTGCAACTCGATTTCTTCTTTTGCGCAGAATACAAGAATGAACCCATTTTCTATATGGTGGATGTCCATACCGCGTATTCTGAAGCCCCTCCAATGTCGTCAGGAGGGATGTCTCAAGTAGCACAGCAGCTAGAGGTTAAATAGTTCAACGTGCACAGTGCCCCTCTAGTGTGTGGAGAAGTCGAATTCTTCAATACTCACTTCTCGGTTTTTCTGAGGTACTTCGATATCAAATTCGAACCTCATCCAGCTGGACGTCACAGCCAACTTGGTGTTGTAGAACGAAAGAACGCCGTAGTTCGAATTCTCATTCAACGTCTTCTAAAAATGCTGCACACTTCTCTCGTACCAGAGGTGGGACCACTGGAAGAGAAGAAGTGCTTTACCGTGCTGTGTATCTCAGCAACATCTTATATGGAAGCAAGACCTTACGCAGCTTTGAGATGACACGAGGCTACACTGCAGCACTCTTCGGGCTTCTCTAAGTTAAGCTATCAGCTGAGCTCATCACAGCACACATAGAGCAGGTAACACGACGTGCTCTGAGGCTCCTGGAAAGAACAATCAACAGCACTTATTCATGCCTGAACACATTGCACGTAGTGATGTCGTCTACTTCTTCAAAAGGGGACTAAACGTCGGTCTGTTGAAAAGATGTACGCTCTCCAACGCCGCCTTATGTCGTCCTTTCAAGAGACCAGGACCATAGCGGAAGCACAATTCGACCTGCTTATAAAGACCTGCGACAGTCTCCATCTTCCCCTCTCCTCGCGGAGGTGGATAAGATCGAATTCACCTTTTCTCGTTCTTATTCAGTCGTGGATAAAGACAACGCATATAGCCCTTTCCCAGCACTTTCACTGCCCCAATAAATCTTTGCAGAGCTTCTAGAACCTCAACAAAGAGAAGATCCTTCTTCAATTCCTGATAGGAGCTGCACTAATGGAAGTCCAGGTGAAGAAACCCTCCCAGACTTGGCTTCCCCAAGAAACCAGACGGGCCTTTCATTCTCCGGCAAGGATCACACTCTATGGCCACCCCATCGATTATAATCCAGTTTTATGGCTTCAACGAAACCCAGTCGCATGAAACAATCCCCTAATTGATGTTAACAAGCAGTCTCTAAGGCATTGCAACTCTCTTTTCGGGACCCGGTGCCAGTTGGACAATCCGAAGTAGTCTATCAACCTAGATAGCACTCATGAACCTCTGCAGCGAGATAAGGACGTTGGTAAGACAATATTTGTCAAACCAACGCAGATACCTTTCCAACTCGCTTCCTCCAAGCAGACGGTTCTGCAAAATGTCCAGATGGCTGTAGGAAACAAACCAACGTCCGCGTTCAAGCTACAGTTTGCCCCTAGTAGATTGTCAAACATGCCATAGCTGCTGAGAAAGAGAACTATAGGCGTGCCGAAGCTTACCAGGAAGTCGAGTATGGACAAATCTCGAGGGGTGCGAATATCACCTCCTCACACCACTTGTTTAAGATAAATACTGATGGTGAGGTAAATAAGCCCAAGTTGAAATGTCGTCTCGTCCCGCATGGTAGCAGGGACCGGAACAAAGAATTCCTGCGAAATGACTCAGCAACTGCGCAATTTCCCGTACTTCGCATTGTGCTATCTCTTGCTGCTATTTTCTCCTTTTCAATCGCTCCAATCGACATAACCGGAGCAAACCTGAAGGCTGGTACCTTCTCATGCGACATCTACGTCAGGCCTCCAAATGTATGGGCATCTTCCGATCTCCAGTCGCATTCTGTGGAAATTACTAAAGCCTACGTATGGCATAGTTGAATCCGGTCGATTTGGCAACTAGTAGCGGAAGAGTGGATGTGCACACAGGTTTTCATCCAAGTCCCCAGACTGATCCAACTCTTCATGAAGTATTCCTCTTCGAAAGAAATTCTTCTCATAATTGCCATAGTAGTCGACGACTTCCTCCTTGCGGGAACATCGTCAACAATTCAGGCATTTCAAAAGGATAAGACTTTCGTCATTGACCGTCACCTATTCTTCAACCGCTTACCCATCCATCGTTAAGCATGTGGCAGCTTCATGATCAACATGCAGGAGTATGTGGACAAAACGTTTCCCATCCCACTTTCAAAGGAACGTTTACGAGGAATCTCAGAAGAAATGCACACCCCAAGAGTTAACGGCATACCAAGCTCTTGCAGGAAGCTTGAATATCTTAGGCCATGTTATTCTACCCAAGCCGCCTTCGCAGCAATCAACCAGCAACAGTCAGTTGGACAATTGCATGCGTCCATCCTCATCACCGCGAACCAGGTTCTCACAGAGCTGAGATATTTTTCTCCTATTCCCATCTTCCGTTCACCCACCTCACTGCAAGTTATAGTGTACTTAGCTTTCTCCGACGCCAGTCAATGAAGCGGATCATATGGTGAGACAGGATACATCTCGGTACTATTCCTGACAGCAGGGGGTGAGCGTGTATACCACGTTCTTGACTGGGTCACCACAAAGCAGAGTTCTGCTTAAGCGAGTATCGTTCTCTTCAATGGGTGTAGAGATCCTTGCAGCGGTGACTTCATCGGACAGAGGCTCCTTAATGGCATGTAGTCTTCAACATATTCATCAGTCGACAAACGACACCTCCACTCGTGCTCTCGGTAGGTTGTCATGGACTGTACTCCATAATAATTACCTTGCACGAGGGTATGGATTACCGACTGAGACAAACCGTCGCAAGACTTCGAGAATCTTTCGAGAATGGATAATCTAGACAATGAAGTAGATAAGTGGAAGAAACAACCCCGCTGATGCGCCGACCACGAGAAATTTCGAGATGTTCAAGAAATTGAATCGCATCATGGGGCATGATACCCTCTAAGAAGATGTCTTCCAAGTTTAGCAGAGAGCTATGAGAACATCCTGTTGATGGATGTGATCGATGAACCACTTTACTCGCTATCTTTGACAACGATTCGCTTCCTCTTCTTCCTTTCTTCCATCTAGGTCTTTTCCGATTCTTGGTTCTCTCTCTTCAAGTCCCTCTGAACTCGGTGAGACATCCTTCTATTCTTCTTCCCTTTCCCAGACGTCTGAACTTCAATCCTTCGAATCTCAGCTATATCAGAAGATTCGCACATGTCTCCAAGACAAGTTGAAAAGACATCCGTCCGCTTTTCTAATGCGAAGCTCTCCGCAGGGTCAATGTCCATCCCGTCGCTGGCATCCAGGACTAGAACGTGTTAGATGGCCCCGTCCATTGCATCAGTGCTAATGAGACGCACCAAGAACACGCATTCCTTTTTATTGTTCATCCAGTCGTCTAATCGACCACATGACAAGTAACTCGCACTTACAAAGCCTATACCGGCTCATGTTCTTCTCAAGCTACAACTGGGCAACAATAAGGCTCCGGCAGGCGAGTGGACCTTGGCGAAGCATTTACAAGGCGATTCCAGTGCTCGCAAAACGGCCGAGGGCGTTTGCCAGAGAAGCGCGACCACATTCCCTGTTTGTTGCTCTGCGAAAAGTCGGCTCAGGTGTGCGAAACGGTTGTCTCTTCTCTGTGTATTCGCGATGACCCGGACCTCTAATTGCGACGAGTTTATCTTTATGCGAGCAACAATACTCATCCAGCCATTCCAGGTACTTCGCATGTTTCTTGGGACCACAGGACAAGTTCACGAGCGGACCCTTAACTTCTGCACTGTACGACACCTCCACATCACTGGTAATGGGTGACTACCATGGCCGTCCGAAATAGAGACCTGCTGCATGTCCAAGGTGTGGAAGTACACATTCAAGAATGCCTTCCGACCGCCGTTGCTGCGATGATATGCGTAGTAGCAACCGGCCGGAGCCCCTCAATGTTTCCAGACCTAAGAGCAATCCTTTTCACCTCTCACCTTCGATATCCTTCTTCGGGAGCCCCTTGAATGTTCAGAAACCCCCAGCGTCGCAAAAACGCGACATCAAACTTCCTTCTCGGTTTATCTCGAATGCATTCAAGTAGGACTGAGAAGACGCCTCTGACGTATTGCACATGCTCCGTTACAAGTACGTAATAAAAATGAAATTGAAAATACTGCTCATG
>NW_005178551.1:255723-283891 GCF_000350225.1 Chondrus crispus | reverse complement strand
AGCTACTTAAGTAGCTGACTTCTCAGTCCTACTTTTCAATTGAAAACTCAAATGACTACTTGCTCGCTCGCTTCTAAAGACCGTGGGACCAATGCGCTAGAAGAGACAAACTTCCAAGGACTTCCACTTTCCATCACACCATGACATGGCCTCTACATACAGACGCAAGTGGCCTTCCATGCACTACATGCTTAATCCCCACCCCCAACGTCCAACAGCCGATCCCTTGCTTCCCGGCACTCTACATATTCAAGGTAGTCGCATGTCGGAAATAAGGCGCTTCAGAAAAGGTGTTCGGGGGAGGATGGGCGGCGACCAAGTTCTTGAAGAAGGGAGCGGTGAATCCCAACGTGACAAAGAGAACGGCAGCGAGGCGCGAAATGGGGTTACTTGATGTTCAGGGGCGACGGCAGAGAGAGAAAAGCAAGTACAGAAGATGAGTAGCCAAGGAAGCAAGTAGGGAAGAGAATTGCTATAATCGTGTGGTTTATTGAATGAATGGAAGGCAGAAGGGTTGCACTTATAAGGAAGCAGTGAAAATTTTCGTTCCAAACGACGGAGTCAAGGAAAAGAAAAATGTCTGCAAGGAGGTGGACGTGAAGGGAAAACATCTGCAAGGACGTGGACGTTGGCGTTTTAATACTCCTTGCGTGGACGTCCGGAATGGCCTCAACGGCTCACTGTTGCTGACAGCAAATGCCTGGGTCTCCAACAAATGCAACCGCATCTCCTTTCTTTCGTGCCAAGAGGGGGGCTGTCTGAGACAGAAAATGCAATTTCACGATTAACCCAAAAATTGGGAGGAAGTCACTTTGTGACCCGGAGATCGCGGTGAATAAAATCAGCTACAAATAATCATAGGGTCCAGCCAGACGAACACTCGAGGGTATCTTGCTACCCACCAACTGTTCCTAGCGCGCGCGCACGAAAACACCTTCTCGACAGCACCATCCTTTTCCACTCTCTCGCGAGACCGCATCCTCCATTACTGTGCGCGCTACGTGCGGATACCAACAGCAACTAATTCTAAATTTCTCATTGCACGCCCACAATAACAGTAAACCACAAATATAGAAGTACATTGGCGGCAATAATTATAAAGTACTTCCGAAAGTGCCCATTGTCGGCCAATGGGACAATTTCGCGACATTCTGTGACTAACTCCCACATACCTTTTCAACGGTGAAAACGAATCAGAAGTCTGTTGTAAAGGCAATTTAAAACTGCATACTGTACAATGCAGTTATTGATTACGGGGTGGCAATATTTCTAAAGAACCGACACAGTACTTCCGAACCGAACTACTCAGTACTTTTGAGCACTATTTGTCCTGAGGACTGCAATAAATCTCTTCTACATTGACTTGATAAGATTTTCAAGCCCGTCGTCAGTAATGTCGCCCCACGAATCCATCACACATTTTCAGACTTCATCCACGTCTTTGGAGCTGTCTCTGATTGTGATAAACTTTGCGAGCTAAGATCGCCAAGAGGTTCTCAATGCGACTTCGGTCTGGTATTTTAGCTTTCCAGTCCATCAGTATAATATCCCCCTCGTGTAACTACTGTTGAGCCGCATATGCACGATGTATACTGGCACCATCTTGCTGAAACACCCAGCTTTCTCTGATTTATTGATGCGCAAAAGGTAGGAGATAGTCTTCTAACAGTTTCTTGTACATAACAGCGTTTTGGTTGCCGATTAAAACAGCTAACGTGCACGTGTTTGTCCGACCTAGTGCTCCCCACACCAAGGTGTCGATGCTTTAAATAACCTCCGTCATTTCTGTCTTTGAAAAGTCTCTCCTCACTGCACAAGTTATGCCAATAGTATGCGGAACCACCTGGGCCGTCGAGGTTAAATTTCGTTTCACCAATCCAATCTGCATTGTTTCAGTCACAAGTATTCAAGGTGATAATCTGCTTGATCCATCCAATACGGTTCGCATGCGGTGCGGGTGTACCAATGGCGCCCTTAGTGCGCGGATGCTGCCACTCCACGTGTGCGCTACTGTACACGCGTAACAGCTACCAACTACCGCACGGACCGCACGTGTGCTACTGTACACGCGTAATACCCGTAGACTCCCGCACGGATGACAGGTGCGCTACTGTGCACGTACGCCACGCCACGACCGATAGGCACACGTCCACGCTCTCTACACATGGGCCCGCCTGCCCACATGTACACTGTGACGGCCGCCAGATTCTTAATCTCCGCGGGCGTCGGCCGTTATACTACACATGTCCACAACCTAACTTGTTGCTTCTTTGTCGCAACCAAGTGTGTGTGATTGCCAAATACTTGTATTGATGCTGATGTTCTCTTGTTAATATCGGAAAAATTGAATGCCTCTTCGAACTCCTCGTCGATATCGTGACAGTTCCAGTAAGATGCCGTGTTATAGGGAGTGTCAGGCGTAGAAAAGCGTTGCTTGAAGAAGTCTGCAGTGAACACCTCAGTAGCTGGGGAAGTAGGCCCTGCATTATAGCAAGTACATCTTCAGCTGAGAGCATCGTAGTGGAAGCCCCTCCCTCTTTCTCTGGCGGTGGAAACATTTATAGAATCGATCGAGCAGCGTCATCGAGTTGTTGCCACATAGCTGTCGTAACGGGCATGATGTAGATCTTTCGGAGAAGATAAGTGACAGGAGCTCGATTCAGCGCGAGTAGCCTCAGAGATGGGCATGTTAATCCTCGGGGTTCTAGTCAACTGCGGAACAGCCAAACGGTAATGCAACAAGTTCGATTGAAATAGAGTCAGGATTCTTTCGAAAGCATGAGAAACAAATTACTCTGGAGATCTTTACTGAAATCTGGATTGTCGTCCGAGATGTACGAAAGAGCGTGGGGTCTCGTTAGCCGTAAACAGCAAATTAGTACCGTGGACTACGCAACAGAGTTGTGAAAGAAAGAGGAGCAATAGGAATGGCGTCGGCGTCGAGCCTCTGCTTGAGCAACTTGAATTAATTTGGCTAGTTTACTTGTGAAATTTGTGGTGTGTTGTCTTACCGCATCAATCTTTACCGTCGTACTGATATGAGGCTTCTGCAAACTGGCCAGCACTAATTACTTGCCACGTGGAGCCTAAATCCAATTCTAAAGATTAGATCAAATGCCGTCCGCAACATCAGTGACCACAAAATCGACAGTTTAGAGCTTTATATTTTGGGCACTAGACAGCGATTCCAGTGTGTTCACTGGAATTTGGGGATACTGTATTCGCAGAAATACCGTAAAGATTTATACATAGTATCATACAAAGGGCGGAATAAATTTCAAATTTAGTAGTGTACATGTAGGACGGTGTCTTTTTCTGTAACAACTCAATGTTTGTGGGGTGTGCCAGTCATTCTGTACGAGGCTCGTATTTGGCGAACATATCTACAGAACCCGTCTCATTGGCGTATTTTGGCACATGGGGAATTATGGAACACCCCTAATTTTTGGACTAGGCTGCGCGGGATTTCACTTCGCCTTGTCCCCATAACCGCGTTTTAGCTACAGCATCCGTGTTCACCAAAAGAATTCCAAGACAACTCGAGACAGACCCGTGTCCACGTGAGGTGGCACCATGCTACCGTCTATGAGGGCTCAGACGCAGGCGCATAGTCGGAGGACAGAGAAAGCTAATATCGAGGGAGAGCGGCGCCGTCGGGCGTTGGATCTCTTCAAAAAAGGTTATAGTGTCAGGAAGGCGGCTACCCTCAGTGGTATATCAAATACTACAGCGAGCCACATCAAGAAATGCGCAACGACAGGCCGTGGTTGGGCCTCGAGCGACTTCTAGACCCTTCCAATTTTCGTCGCGGTCCTACCCCAATAATTTCACCCCCAGAAGAGGAGCTGGTAGTTCGTAGGATTCCCATCGGTGCCCAGAGAGATTTTGCAGTCGGTAAAGAGGGCCTTAAGTCTGTGCTAGCGCAGATCAGCAACGATGGACGCCGTAATTTCAAAAGAAGTGTGCCATCCCCAGACACCATTCGCAACTTCAGAGCCCGTCACCGAGAACTGGCATACAGAGTGTCAGAAAATGTTTCTGTCGCTCGTCTCAGCGGAAAATGTAACACATATTGGAAGTTTGAGGACAGTGCTCGAGAAAATCTTTGCTGAATGTCCAGAACTGCGAAGTGATCCAAGAGGCATTTGGAACTTCGATGAAACAGCTGTCCTTGGGGAATATGGGAAAAAGATCAGATGCTACGCCTCATCCCAGGGTCACAGTGGAGGTGCTAGGATTTCCCTCAGAGATGCAGGGAAGCATCTCACAGCCGAATTTCCATCGCAGCGGACGGAAATGTTGCACCCTTGTTTTTGATAGCATCAGGAAAAAAGTGCATGTCCAGCTGGAAAAAGCCCCTAGCAGTTGACGATTCCACAAATAAGGAAGGAAAATCTCATTGGCTTTGTAATGAAGACTGGTGGCCTGAAGGCACCACTATCGCGGTCACCAAGAGCAGTTGTATCGATCGTTCTGTTATTGTGGATGTTGTCAAGCACATCGATAATCATGCCAGGAAAACTATACCTACCTCTGAGAAAATACTCCTTTTGGTCGACGGTCATAGCTCTACACATAGCCAGGAATGGATTGACGAGTGTCATCGTCGTAATATCGCCGTGGTGAAACTTCCAGCTAACACAACGCAAATTTTGCAGCCTTGTGATCAATCGACCAACCGAGCCTTCCGAAAAAGTACGAGAGACAAGGGATAATCTGTTGTCCATTAGTCACTTCTCCTGGGCTAATACAGCTATGAAAATCAAGGTCGCCGTCGCAGAACATAAAGCTGTAACTCCAACAATTGCCCGCAAGTCCTTTGAGGAATCCGGCATTTGGCCCATGAATTTTCAGTTCATGAATTTGTTTGATTCCTGTCCGTCAGGTGCATCGCCAACACACTTAGTACATGGACAGAACTCTCAAAGGGACAGGTTCGGGGTCGTGGATGTAGCAGATCAACCTCGGCGACAGGCCGCCATTGTTTTGGCAGAGCGCATAAGGACCTTATTGAATGGTAATATATATTCGACACGTGCAATTGCGGAAATTGCAGTGCTGATGAATACGACATACGTTGTGAACAAGATATTGTCTACAGCGATAGCTCCGACGCGACAAGCGAGCAAAAAAACTAATCAAAGGCGACAGACATCCGAGCCCAAATCTGCGATGATATTAACTCAGAGGCCTGGCAATTCGCATCGAGACATGAGTAACCTTCCCGTATCCTCACACGGAGGAACGGCTCGGAAGAGCCCAAAGAATCTGCTGTCTTCCTTCAATGCGTCACAAAGTCACGATAAAGAAAACATGGCACCGGTCAGGGCAGGTGACGCTAATCAGGGAGGAGAATAGGTTGACGATGAGTTGAGCGATGACATACCTATCGTATTACTCCGAAAATGGCGCCTCGAGCGTGAAGATCGCTGCTCAGAGAATGATGCTGCAGGGCAGACAAGTGTGGCAGCCCATAGTTTGCTTCACCTTTCGAAAATGCGGTGAGTACCACTAGAGTAGAATATTTTACAGTGTTCCATAACTCCCCAGCCTTTCACGAGCGCCGGCCGGCGGACTAAATTTTTCTTCGAAAATCAATGCATTTTTAGGCACAGTTGTCGATTCTCTGAATGGCGGAAAGTGTTCCACAATATGCCGATGAGAAGGGTACAAGACCTTTCAGGAAAGTAGAAGGGGACAGGTAAAATACTGCAGTACATGCCGAACAGGCAGTCCTCGATGACATATGGCCCATTGGTGTCTCAAAAAATCTGTGATTGCCAAAACGATTGATACTTCTGATTACGAACTGATAATACACAATTACGTGCTCCACACCTGAGCACCGCGCCAATGCGCAAAAGAGGAGCCTCATCGCAAATTAAACCGATCACTTCGCATAGAACACGCCCATTTCCTACATAGGTCAATAGCCAGTGCTCAAATATCCGTGCAGCCCACTTCCCCCCGTCTCACGCCACCGCCCTCCCCGCCCCACGCCATCAACTTCTCGGCACTAGGCAACCCCCTATCTGCCACAGGCGACCGCCGTCTCTGCAACTGGCAACCACCGATCTGCCACCGCCCTCCCTGCCACAAGCCACAACCCACCCCACCACAAGCTGCCGCTCCCCTCGCCCAAGCAGCCGCCCTCCCCGCCACAACCCGCCGCCCTTCCTGGCCCTGGCCACCGTCCTCCTCGCCCAAGCCGCCGTCCTCCCTGACCCTGGCCACCGTCCCCCTAGCCCAAGCCGCCGCCCTCCTCGTCACAGGCCGCCGCCCTTCCTGGCACCGGCCACCGTCTTCCCCGCCGAAGCAGCCGCCCTCCCCGCCACAAGCCGCCGCCCTCCCCGTCACAGGCCACTACTCTGCCCACCACCGACCACTGCCCTCAACGACACCGGCCACTGCCCGCCCCGCCCAACCCCACCGCCCTCCGGGCACCACGCCACAGACCTCTTTGCAAGAGACCACCGCCCTCCCTGCGACCGGCCATCGCCCCCTCGCCAGAAGTCACTGCCCTCTGCAACACAGGCCTCCTTTCTCACCGTTAAACCACAGTACCGCTCTATCTCGAGGCCGGTGATTTTATAATGGCGTCTTCAATTACTTCGTCAGATGCTGCACAAGCTTTGCAGCTCTTGTCTACCGCTGCGATTGACCAGCGTAACGAGCTCGAGCTTTTTGAAGGGCTCCATCCTGACAACAGCGACGAAGACAGTGGGTCGAATGAACCCATTTCTGACAAGTTTTACGAAGAGGGAGGTGCGGCAGCATTCTCGAAATGACAAACTTTTCACCGCCTCAGTTTGTGGGAATATGGGCTGGATTTCAGGATGTCATCGCCGAAAATTACAACGTGGGAAGGAGTAGGAAATGCGCGCACACGGCGAAAGTTGTGCTTTTCATGACGTTGGCTGTTTTGAAGCACGGTGGGGCATGGGATTTTCTAGCGCGGATGTTTGGGCAGAGGACTTCCGCTTTTGAACGCATTATAGTGCGATTCATACGCATGCTCTCTGAGCCAGTTTATGAGCAGTATGTGGTCTACCAGACCAAACGTCGGTCCATGAAAATGCTGCACGACAACAACCGCATGTTTAAAAACTAGCCAATGGCAAGATACGCGACTGACGTCACGTTTCAGCCATCGTTTCGGCCTTCAGGAAGCATAGAGGAAGGGAAAAATATTTTAGTGGAAAGCACAAATTATACGGATTCAAGGTGGAGGTCTCCGTAACTCTGACCGGACTCGCAGTATCCTCGAGTATGCATGAACCCGGGTCTGTTTCGGATTTGGATATTTTTCAAAGCATGCAGTTTTTTCATAGGCGTGAGCACCGAAAGAGGGACGACGAAAAGGAGATTTATGACGAGGGGCCACTGCACGAAAGCTACCCAGGGCAATGGGCATTTCTTGCTGACAAAGGCTATCAGGGCGCGGCCGAGTTTTGCAGAATTGTCCACCCTAAGCGCAAACGGCAAGGGGAGTTTCTGTCTCTAGGGGAGGTTGCAGAGAACAAGGCTATTTCCAGCGATAGAATCATGGTGGAGAACTATTTCGGGCGGTTGTGTGGTCTTTGGAATGTTATGGGATGTAAGTGGAAGTAGAGTGAAGAAAATTATGACCCGGTCTTTAGACTGTGTTTGGGATTGACTAACTTTCATATTCGTTGGAAGCCGTTGCGTGAACAGGATATGAGTCTGTATCAACAACTCACGAGTCGTTGGTACAGTATTGGAAACAGTCAGCTTGAGCGGCGACGCCGTATTCAAAAAAGGTATCGTGAGAAACGCGCCGATATTATGAAGCGACAGTTTAGGGCGAGCTCTGTGCTTGATTTGCTTGGCCGGAAGCCCAGCGAGGACTGCTACAGTGCGCACTGAAAGTATAAGGACACCATTGAAACCTTGACCTTGCACAAAAATACGAAAGATATGATCATGAAAAGCATCTCAAACGAAAGAGAAGAGAAAGAGTTTACAGGAACTGTAATCGTTTTTATAGTTTGGTACTTGTACGGTGACTTATCTTTAAAAAACTAAATACAACCGCACTGTAATTATAAGGACAAACAAAAGTGCAATCAAAACCGTTATATATTTCGATCTCAATAAGTCATGCGGCCGCCATTCTTCTGCAAAACAGCAATGCAACGCCTCTGCATCGATCCAACGAGATTCTCAAGAGTACTGTGGTCGATATTCTGCCAGCAATCGACAATAGCCTCAAACAGCTCTACAGTATCCTGATACTGCCTCCCATTTCCATACACACTCCTTGCTAAGATCCCCCATAGATTTTCGATGGGATTGAGGTCTGGTGAACGCGAAGGACACGGTAAAACAGCAACGCCATTGTCCGTAAACCATTTCTTGGGATAAAAAGAACGATGTATAGCGGCGTTATCTTGCTGATATGTCCAATTCTCACCATGCGTCACTGCCGCAAAAGGTAGCAAATCGTCCTTAAGTAGTTCACAGTACTTTGCAGAATCCTGTTTCCCATACATTATTACTAAATTGTTCAGTTCGTAGTAAGAGAGGCAAGACCAAATCATTAAAGAATGACCTCTTTGGTGACGTCTGCTTAAAACTTTTCTCCTTTCTTAAGTCATGCCAATAGTAAAGACAACCATCGGGGTCATCTAAATTGAACTTCTTCTCGTCAGAAAGAATAGTTTTGTTCCATTTCTCATCATCCCAAGTAACATGAGTTTTATCCCAATCTAGCCCTTGTTGCATATGCATCGGAGTAAGGACTGGAGCACTTATAAACTTGGTGTACTTTAGATTAGTATCTTTCCTCAAAAGGGCTTGTACGCACGACCGGTGGACCGGTAAATCGAGTGCCTTGTGGATCTGATTGGCCGACTTTTCTCCTTTAGAAGCCTCCCTTATTACCCTGCGCTTTATAGCGGGCGTTAGTTTAGGAGGCCTTCTACGCCTCTTTTTAGATCCGTATGCCTGCCGATTCCTTCTAAAGTTGTGCACGACGGTCTTCGATCTGTTGATGGACTCTGCGATCTCTCGGACAGACAAACATTCGTTGTGCAGAACGAGAATTTGACCTTTTTCCACGTCTGTCAATTGCTTCCCTTTCGGCGTGTTGAATGGCTAGATGGTGGGCATCGGTTGGCCGGGATGGCCGGCCATGTTCGAGAAGATAGTACTGTAGCGTTTTGGTAGCTCGAAAAATGGTTTACTCTGCTACGTTATCGGTAGTCGTGTACTGCCCTTAAAATTACAGTGCGGTGGTATTTAGTTTTTGAAAGATAAGTCACCGTACAAGTATCATATTATAAAACGATTGCAGTTTCTGTACACCCTTTCTCCTCGCTTTCGTTTGAGCTGCTTTTCATGATCATATCTTTCGTATTTTTGTGTAAGATCAAGGTTTCAATGGTGTCCTTATACTTTCAGTGCGCACTGTAGTCACCACCTAGTTACTTGGTTTGTTCGAAAATACTATCATTTTGCACTGTGTTGTAAAGGTTTGCCAGGATATCCGTTATTTGCGCTTTTGGAGATCTTTTCAGGAGCGACTGAGTCGCGTTCAAATAAATGCTATTTTTTGGCAATTTCTGAGTGATTCAATGAAATGTCAATATTAACATCGACATTTGACAGTAGGTCTCCGACGCAAATTTGCGTCGGAGACCTACTGTCTCTGAGGGCCATTCCATTCATCGTGATTGGCAATCATGCAATCACGCAATCACGCGATCACGACATTAATTTAACGTCGTTCTGCATCGTTCCTTTCTCCAACGTGTGCTACTTGTATCTGTAAGCACATTTCCACGGCTTTGCATGTGCATGTGTTAACGCACTTCTTGCCTCATTCCATTTCACGTTTGGCATTTGAATGGGGTTTAAATCTTGGCTAAATGTTGGCATCGGGGGGGCGACAGGGTGTTTTTCTTAACATATAGGGGGGCGATTCTATGGTTTCTCCAGTATTGGGAAGGCGACTGCGAAAAATATGATCCAGCAGTAGGGCGAATCCTCAAATGGTTAAGATTAGGTAGGGCGATAAAATGATACGATAAGCGACATTTGCACATGGTGCTGTTTTAGGGGGGCGAAAGTGACATTTTTGGAAAAACAGGGGGCGATTTAGAGAAATGCGATTATGTAGGGGGGCGATATGTCATTCTTGTGATATAGGAGGGCGATTGAGTGTATAATAAATCTACGTTCACTGCGGCACATCATCAAAAAGTTGCCTTAAACTGCAGTCTCGAGCTACGTGCCCTTCGAGATGACATAAAGAGCACTGATAAGATCGGCGCTTAGGGGCATTAGACCAACGCTCGTACCACCCTTTTCGGCGTGTTCCTGCATTCTTGACGGGTCTTCGACGAGGTGGCGGAATGGCTTTGGGAACCTGTAGATTGTTACCAGACACAACCATTCTCTTTGCGGCTAATATGGCATCATCCACATCGCTCTGGTGAGGAAGAGCAAAAAACACATTCTCGTACTGTGCCCTCCATGAAACTGTTAGATGTTTGCGGTCGATAAACTTGTGCAAGTTTGCACTTCCATACTTTTCACAAATAACAGCGACTCCGTGATAGCATGGGAAGCCCGAAGTACGTCGAGAATACGCACAACAATCTCGTGGGACTTGGGATTCACCGCTCAAATTGACGATGCATGTTGAAGATCCATCTACTTGACTACGTACTGTAGCCTCCATTTGCGTAGATCCGTCTAGAAATTCCACAGAGAGCTGATAGGCTCGTGATCGCTGTATGAGTGAAGCAATGTGCTTCTCAATGTACGGGGGGACAGGATTTTTGCAGGACAGTGAGTCAGCTTGACGTCTCAAAAACCCGGCTCTTTGAGTAAGTAAAACGGTTGTTATCATTTTTTGAGGTTCCACACTTCGTCTGTTATTGCGCAATGCGGCAGCCATCTGGCTCTCCGCCCCTTGTGATGTACGAATAAGATCGTGAAGGTTCGAAAACGCAAAGTACAGTTCAGAATCGTCGAATTTACCGAGGTATTGTCTCTGATCAACGTTATATTCTGAGCGTATGTCGTTAACCATTTCAATTGTCGGCGCATATACCGCCTTTTCATACAAATGCAGTCCGACAGCTTGCTCTGCCCCACGTAGCTTAGCCACAAGATTTTTCTTGACATGTATCGGATCCAGAAAGATACGAGCATGCTGAAAACATTCCTATATGCCTTGTCAATAGACTTTTCTTGGTCAACGATAGTAGTTCGAGAAGGTACATCGAATCCATCGATAGCTGCACATGCTTGAAAGATACTCTGCCACGTTTCGAGACACTCTGGACCGACAAAATGACCAAACACCAACGGAAAAAGGTGGTTGTTACCGTCATACGCAACCACTTCAAATGTAGTTCCGTATGACTGAGAACCGACGCCATCGCAATGTGCAGCATCAGCTGCACAAGTAGTCCTTCTAGTCGCACAGATATGCTTCGCGACAGAGGGTACAAATACAAAACCTCCATAGTACCGCCCATGCTCATCAATATCTGAGCAATCTACGACATCCGCATTGAACAATTCCTCGTCAGGAATAGTTTTGGCTCTCTTGCACTGAGCAAAAATATGACGCGCTGCCTTCAGCCTTTGCTCCTTCATCTCTAATCCGTTTAGAATAAAAATTTTGACAGTGTGTCCGACGTCTTCCAGGAGCTTCGCGTAGCCATCCATGGCTGTCATGTTGACATCCCTTGATATTGTTAAGTGTCTCATTAACTCACGACGTATGCTACGATAGTGAGTGTAGGACGGTTTGCGCTGGTAAATTCCTTTTGCTTTCACCACGGCAGCGATGGCCCTGGAATTTATATTTGGTATGTTCGAGGTTTCTTCTAAAATGGCCCTCGCGACTTGTTTCGCAGTATAAGCGGGTGCACAGTACTGCTTGGCACGCGTTGCGTGCCGTGATGACGGACTTGACCCCGGAACTGGAAGCTCTTGCCCAAAACACTCATTATTATGTTCCTGGTGTTTATTGAGCTTCCAGTTCCCGGACTTAAGCTGCCAGTTGAAAGCAATAACCGCATTGAAACGCTTATTACGGCAGCTTATTTGTACTTTAGTCGTGGTTTGGTGAATATTGACCCCTTTCTGCACAGCAAGGTGTGCAGTGTGCGCCCTTATGAGCTGCTCACACTTCCATCTGGCATTGAAAGACATCCCAATCACTGGGGAGACAGGTATGACCCTTTTTGGTTTCCATGTCCTAGAAGCCAGTCTCTCTGCGCGTAGAGCTAATTTTGCCCGCTGTACCGCTCTTTGTTTGGATGCACGTTTTTGCTGCCTTCTTCTTGAAAGTGCAGAAGTATTTTCTGGGACAAGTTCTTGAGGACTGCCGGGATTCGTGTTTATAGCTATTTCTACGGGCACCACCTCCTCATCGCTGAGACGGGAGTCGGAATATTCTCCCATGTAGTCAGCTGGATCAAATGAATCACTATCACAATCGTCGACAGGATCACCAAAATCAGAACACGTCTCATCCTCTAATGTGCTATTTTGTTCATCACTGCCTTCTTTCCCAGGAAAATCACTACTTTCACAGTCGTCCTCATTCTGCTCTGGAGCAAATTCTGGTGCAAATTCTGGTGCGTCGTGCTCAGGAGCTGCCCTGGCCTCATGCCCTGTATTAGAGTTGGGGGTGGGACTAGAGTTGGGACGCAAAGATTCAGTTGGATACGGTGCGGTGCTGCTGGCGGGCGCAGATCGGACGTCATCTTGTGTGGATTCCACATGCCTTGT
Organism: Chondrus crispus; assembly: GCF_000350225.1. Taxonomy (NCBI): domain Eukaryota; phylum Rhodophyta; class Florideophyceae; order Gigartinales; family Gigartinaceae; genus Chondrus; species Chondrus crispus. The sequence goes on along the minus strand of NW_005178551.1, from coordinate 271,117 downwards.
TTCTTGACGCCTTGATTCCTCTACTTCCTCCCGTTCCATCTGCAGCTTCATTTCGTGATTCTGCACATGTCGCTCTTTCGGTGTGGAGCAGCGGGTAAGCCTAACCCATGTGGATATCTTGAAGTCATCTGAACGATTCACAGAGAACTGGTTCCGCAAAATAATCTCATATTCTTCTTCTGTATTGACCTGTTCAATAGCTCGAGAAAGAATACTCATGCACCGCTGTGCCCCACGCTTGTCTTTGTCACCAACGCGGTCTGGATGTACAAGATGCGCCAACCTGCGATAGCTTCGTTTTATGGCCTTTACCGACGACCCGACGGAAAAGATATTCACCAGAGGGGTTACGTCGATCTCAACTGTAGACAAATGACGAAGCGCGAGGACGGTTTCTTGAGAAATCGTGGACATTTTGGGGAAGACAATGGACAGAGTAGGGGGGGGGGGGGGGGCGGAATAGAGAGGCGACTTTGCGAGGAAAGAGGCGACAATGGCACTTTGAGAAATTTCTGGGGGCGATTTGAGTCCTTTTGAAAAAAGTTGAGGGCGATTCTGACCTTGAGTCCAGTCACAGTAGGGCGACAGTGAAAAAGTGACATCAAGTCGGCCCCCTCTCTTGAACATTATCGAAACCCGCCCTACTGTATCTTGATATTTTGTCAAATCGCCCCCCCGATACTCAAGAAAACCCAAAATCGCCCCCCTCTATGCTAAGAAAAACACCTTGTCGCCCCCCTAACGACAAAATGACCCTTAAATCTTTTAGAATTGCAAGGAGCATTACAGAAAGTTGGAGCACAAGATTAGTTTGAAGTCAATTGTTTATTTCTTTAATGAGCATGACCATTTTTTAGGAAACGTAATATAAACAACCAACCACAAGGGAGCAGGCACCATTTATTGACGTGATTGCGTGATTGCTTGATTGCCAATCACGATGAATGGAATGGCCCTGAGTTGCAGCTCAATCCCACATCAGTATTCTCCTTACTTGCATATCTCACTCACGTGTGTCTTGGAACGGCGATGAAACAGTGCAGTAAGTCAGTGCTCGCGGAAGGACTCCTCGCCCAACCCTTATGCCATTGTGTGCTGTACCCTTACCTTAAGGCTACTGTACGAGAAGGCAGTTGGAAAGCCATTACGACTCGATATCGACACAGGACCAGTCGGCGGCGACATACCGTTGACGTACAGTATAGACCACCAACCACGAGCCACGATGATTCCACTTGCCCCATCTACTTGGCACCAACAAACCGACGCAGGCATGTTCTCAACCTATGTGCACTGTTCTGCATGTTTTATTGTACCCATAGTACCGTATCTGCCCTTCTCAAGGGGAGAGAGCCCTGGACTGGATATACAGTAGTAAAGTATTTACATCTAGTACACCTAGTCGGACCGCTCAGACTGCTTTCATCCTACAGAAAAAAATCAGATACTGGACACCTTCAGCTGTCCAGGGCTCTCTTCCTTTGCTCAAGTGCGCACTGTGCTCTCTACAAAGGGTACCTTCTGGATGAGCGTCACCACCGCTTCTTCGCTCGAAATACGTGTACACCTAGCGACGTGTACTGCACCTTGATAGTGGGGCCGTGTTGTGGTGTACGCTGATGTACCTTGACGGGTACCGTACTCTCATGTGCTCTGTACTGACTGTGGCGTACCGTAGTCCATATCTCTCGTGTGCACACGGTCAGCGTCCAGGAAAGCACCGCCGGACCACACCGTCCGTTTCCAACGGTTTACACAATTTATGCACTGACTTTTCTACTACAAGCGCGCTGTTCCGGCCACGCTCGGAGTCTTGACCGCTCAATCACTTTTCCGCCTTTCCTTCTCCGCCACACCTGCGACGCTGGAGGAAGAGCGAAGGGCAGGCCTACACCATATCATTTCCGCTCATCGTTTGGCCCGTGTTTTGCAACTGCGAAACAATCCCCTCGCCAGTCTTGCTGCCGTGTATGTCCGAATCCTCAACACAGTTTCTTTTCTTCGGATTAAATCAAAGCAAATTCAACAAGCTATGTGCCCTTGTAAGCCCCGCCAAACCTCGCCATAGAATTTGGTAAGTATGTGCCCTACAGAAATAACTTGTCTCTCACTTGCTTCTTCAAAGGATTTGGAAAAACTGAACAAATCCGCACTGTCTGCAGTGTCCGCACTGTCAAGATCAAAAAATCACTCGATTCGAATTTCTCATGCTAATCCCCCTTTTCCTCCAGATATTTTAATGAGCAATCCTGACTGATATCCCGCTTGGCCTTCCAGATCCAGTCTCTGTTCCGTAACAGTCTCAAACTGACATGATCCCGAGCCCATCTCGTGATATCAGTCTGTCTTCTTTTTGCTCGCATCATCGAATCAGTAACAACGTGCCCTGCGACCGCACTATATCAAACCTCCCGAAAGAGCTCTTCCTCCTGCCGACATCACTTGCGAATTTGCACTGTACACTACTCTATTTTAGCCTTGCTGCGCCTTGTCCTTTTAAAAGTGATTTACCTAATCAATTTTACCCACCACCACTAAATCTCCACAATACGCCTCTCATACTCTACCAGTACATATGGACCTCTATGGATATCTACACTGCGGCATGTTCTCATAAAGATACTGCTGACACATTTCAATTTGATTAGTCCCTCTGTACCTCTTCGTTGTTAGGGGCAACAATATCGGCTTGACAGAACTCCACATACTGTACCAGAATATATTATGAAAAGCCGTAAACAAAACAATCACTATGGAATCATCTGAAACCTGTGAATCCCGCCCTTCCCCCCACCGCCACGAGTCTGCACTGTTGTGCAGATGCACACCACTCCTTATCATGTACTCCCCATGTACCTTATCATATACCTTACATCTTTATTTACAACAGAGCTAAGACCCACTCTGCTCATAATGCTCTGCATGATTGCACTATTGCTTTGAGTGAAGGGGCACGACAGTTTGTACACGCACTGACGAGACACAACGTGGGGACTTTGCGCGAGAGAGTGGACAGGCCACCTTGTGTGCCGAATGGAGAATGTGAACGCACTGTGATCTCCATGACGCCTTGCCGCGTCGATTTAGCACCCGCAAATCTCCACAAAGGATCTGTTTGGCGACCTTCGCCGACGGAGAATCACTATGACAATTTCTATTGGTGTGCGGTCGGTAGACGTCCCAAACTGTCACCCCTGCTCTTTTCTTCAGCCGACCTTGTCGCGCTGGACAAACGCGCCTGACGCATAAATTGGACTTTTTTTCCATGCAAATAAGAAGAAATAAAAATTACCTCCACGCTTTGCAAACTGATCCATGACTTGTCTTCACTGTCTCGCCGTTCGATGAAAACACAGTATCCGGAAAAAAAACAAAAACAAATCGTCTACACTCCTACAATACATGGTCTCACCCGAAGCAGGTCGCAAATTGACCGATTTAACCTCTGCATTGTGTTTTAACACACTCTCATCATGCTTTGTGTGCGAATAGTCACGTGGGCAACTGAGTCTTTTTTTTCCCTTCCATCAAAATTTCGCATTCTACCCTTTATTCATCATTATATATAATATTCTGCTCCCCCGCACATTGCATTTTTTTATAACTGTACTGTGCTTGTCATTCCAACGCCAGCGCCTTGCACGAGAACGAGCCACTGTCTCTCCCTATCTCAGCAAGGAGTCGTTGCTCAAAACGAGACCCAAGAGCAAGAGCAAGAGCACATCCCATGTTGCCATGTCAGCGTACAAACTACCTTTAGGAATTCGAACCTTTCGTTTCTGAAACACGCTCACCTCCTCTCGCTTTGCAACAAACCATTTTCCTTCACTAACAGCGTAACCTAGAAGGTGGCACTGTCCCTGTTCCTCGTTGGCAGTCCACACGCTTGCAATCCACGCACTTTGCCGAGTTGTTAGATGGGGTCACTGCCCCCGTGCTGTTGTGATGCGCTTCTTTTTTATCGGGCCTGAAGTTTGAATGTGCTCGGCATGTGGTATTTCTCATCGCGTAGGTTGCCAGGGAAATGCAAACAGGGGAAGGGTCAGCTTTTTTTTTTGTCTGTCCACTGCCGCGGCTATTTGAGACAACCCTGCGCAGTATTTGTTGACACGAGCCTGCGACTATCATTTTTTCTAATGGCTTGGCAGCCCTCTCATATCTTTACGTGTGTGTGTAAAGGTCTCATCTTACAGTACGTGAGCCCCTGTGCTGCAAGTTTGCAAAATGGTTAGGCACTCGTAGCAAGTCTCAAAAAAGCACACTCCTTTGAATCCACTTTCTCCCAAACCGCACGCACAGGCAATACGCAGATTGGCGACAAGATGAAAAGGAATGGAAGATGGAGAGTGTCCAGGTATATCTCCCGCGAGCTGCAACGCCTCAGCGCAAGTTGCATGATACAGGACGGTAAGAAGTAACGAGTGTATCGATATCTCAGACGAGATGGGAAGAAGCCCCAACACCAGGAAATATCTTAGCATGCGCTGCCCTTCAAACTGGAAGGCCGGCCTTGAGACAATACCTTTCTCGCGATAAACCCTCAGCAAAAGAGTCTATCTCCGTCTCAGTGAGCGGTTGCCAACCTCAGGACACGCAAATATATATAATCAATTGAGATGTGAGCGGCGACATTAAACGAATTTCATTCTTTGCAGCGAGCGAAGTTGGCTACACGCGAAGTTGTTTATATCTTGACCACCATTTGTTCGTTGGAAAAAGTGTGAGGGAGGCTGGTGAAACGAGACGAGCGTTTTCCACCACCTCCACTTGGCCCCGTTCACTTCCTAATGTCAATTGTCTTATTTTAGGTTTTCTAGTGTACCATACAAGTATGTATGTACATGTGTACGCACTGACACCAAAAATAAAAACCATCCCAGCCCAGTGCTCGGCTGCCACCAATGCCACTTGTCATCTTCCGTCGCTAGTAACAGCCAACCAGCACGCGCAACGACCAGCGCGTATCGAATCTGGCTTCTGGACCAGTGCGCCTCTCTAACAGCCAGCAGGCGTCACTGTTCGTACAGAGGTATGGCTATCGCCTCTTCCGTCTTGCGTGAGTTGCAGTCGCTGTCAACGACACACATGCCAGTCCATTGTATTGCAAACAATAGCCCTACAGTACTATCCTCTCCTCCCCGACTTCCACGTCATGCGCTTCCGCAGGCCCGCACCATGCCCTGCCCACACCCATACAACAACGTGTATTTCGATAATGACAGTTGCAATTAACTGGGCATAGACGAATGGAGATTAACGCTGCAGATGGCAAACAAAGGGAAATGTCCTGTTTGCTTCGTGGCAATGTAAGTATAGAAAGGTAGGAAGCGTCTTTGCCGAGACCTGTTGGTGACTTGCTGGAGGCCTCGATTAAGGTCTTGTGGAACCCCTCACACTTCTTCAAATAGAATTATCCATGCTCGCAGTGCAGTATCCAACCATCTAAAATACGTGACGACTCACCGCACCGTCCACGAGACTAAGCTTTACAGCCTGCCACATTTGCTGTGTTGGCTGTTGCATGCAGAAAATAGAGGCCGATGTCGGCCTCTTGTCGACAAGAGCCACAATGCTCTGTGGACAGTTGACGTCTACGGTTCATCATGTTGCAACCGCGCCCATATCTCATGTCAGAAAAATATACGCGTGCTCTTCCAGGGCTGACCCCGTCTCTTATAGAAACTCTGCCTAGAGAGACCATTGACAAAAACATTTTCTTAATTCCAGGAACGCCACGCTTCTGTCTCGCGACCGCAGCAACCACATTCGCACTCGCTTGCTTTAGCCTGTCATGTCCAAAATCTCTTCCTGCACCGCAGCCCTTTCCGATTATCGTTTCTCGAAAATGCCGGCGACCTATTTCACCGAGTGACAGCTCATGACGAGCGATATCAGCGATACCAAGGCGCGATCATCATACAGTAAATCTATAACCTTCAGGATCCATCCACTAATCAATAATCTACGCTAGTCAAAATCTCTCATCATCACCGCCCGGCTCCCCCGCGGTCGAACTCGCGAGAGCGGAATGTTACGGATGCAGCTGAACTCTCCTGACCGCTGCTCCTCGCACGGAGGCGTTTCAGTTCTTCTTGCATCCACCATACAGAAACAAACCACTGTCAGTAATTCACTGTTACCGAAAAGGTGGCCACATACATGATACTGTACCGCAGTTTTTCTCGCCAAGTACAGTACTGTACAGTACAGTATAGTTATTCTGAACCTGGTACAGTACTGTTGTACTGTACCAGGTTCAGAATAACTATTTATTTGATTATGACCTTAAACATTGTTGTAACAATAGCGAGCTCCATGATAGTTGGTACTTCTTGACGGGCACAAGCGGACAGAAATGCGGTCTGATTACAACTGCAAAAATTCTGCACCAGATCACCAGTCCGATGTCGATTCAACGTTGTCTCAGGTTTCAATATCTCTTTTCCTCTCTTCCATACAAAATGAGAACGTTTTGCATCCCGTCCCATAAACGCTGGAATTGAAGAAAGGCCTAAATTATCTCTTCATGGACACGTCTAACCTTTCAGCTCCAGCACAAGCGTTCTTTCAAAAAATTGAGTATGATTTAAAGATGAGATGCAACTGGAATCTCACACATAGTGACCCTCAGGGTGTTTCGTTTGTTTGCAACTCTCCGCGTCTCCCAAGAATAGATATTACATCATTACGAGATTCAAAAACATTTTTCATGCGGCATTTATGTAAGTTCGGTCCCTGTTTAACAAGCTGGAGTCGACTGGAATTTATTTCACATTTTGGAGGTAATAACAAAGAGTGTGTCCATTTCTGAGGAAATAATCTTCGATTGCATGATTGCGTTTATAGAATCCATTCCATCCCCAGTCAAAATATGGTATTGGTACATAGTGATAATGTAAATATTGATCTCAGGAAAGCAGATCGCGTAGCTGAACAAACTCTGCTGCACTTAATGGGGGGTGTCATCCTTGACAAGATGGGAGCTCATACACTTACGATCACGTCATTCCGACAATTTTTCTGTTAAATCAAATGGAATCGTCTGCAGTATCTCTAGAGCTGCAGTGGGTTGTCAAGATTTGTTCTGTACAGTACTGCGAATAGCACAGTAGAATAACGATTGCACAGGTTTGGAGTTTCCACAACGGTATTTAATTTGGCTTAAACACGCGAGTACAACATAGGGGTTTGAAATGCACTCTGAAAGCCGCCATAGTTTAGCATTTTTGAACTCAGGTCGTCGCACTGCGTCAGGTTGCTTTTCGTAGACGCTTGTATATTCTTTTTCTCTAGTGTGAATTGTAAGTAAGAGATTCTTTTTTTTTTTTTTTTTTTGGCGAGAGATTCTTGACTGGTTTATTGTACCAGGCAAGGTGCGTTGTCGGTGCTTGGTTCGTAGCGTGTGTAGTTGAGTGTAGTCTGCACTCAATGACACACGCTACGAAGCAGTCTACACGTGTAGCACAAAACAGGATCAGTCACCCAACGGTACGGTAGTTCTCGATCGCACCAGATGGTAGACGTGAAAGGGGCGAGTTGCCGCGACTTGGGCCAACCGCGAGAACGAGTTTCAAACATCTGCGAGTACCCTGCCCGTCCGACCACAATGAGAGAGATATAAAACATCTTCGGATGTTGATCTAGAAAATCTGATTTTTGAAGCGATCCAATACTAAGGACAAGATGACGTTCACTATGCTTGCTCACCGTGCTCGTAACGGAGCAAAGGACTAAGTTTGATATCCTAGCAACAAGAACGTTATTTACACACAAAAGCCGTCTGTCTCCTGGGCATAAGAGTTGGGAGATTTCATCACTGAAGGTTGTGGCGGGTAAGAGAGACAGAGAGATGTAAGCTGTGGACCGCCTCAAGGGGCTTCTTTGGAGGTTTGTGATATGGCTTTCAATAGTGATTCAGACAAGTTGATTGTGTGCCAGTGTGTGGAAAGGTTGATCATCGGCCACGGGCGCCTTCTCGAAGCCAAAAAGGATTCGAAGCAGCATAATTTGCGTAGCTACAAGAGCGACTGCGAAGGGTTCATCTGTGACACCGAGACACAAGCGTCACGATGACAATAAACTAGCATGAAAATCATTGACCATTTTCTTGGAGAATATAAGTAGGCATTTACGAGGAACACTGCATTTGCCGCAAGATGTTTGTTATACGTAGAACGAGTGCGGCTCGTGGCACAACTTATCTACGCGTTAATTTTCGTGCAAGTAGATAGTGCTGGGACCAGTGGGCATTATTGCACTTACGCCGCACACTTGGTGATTCGTAAAGGATTTCAATACGGTATGCAAGTACAGAAGCCCCCGCAGAGTGGTATTGCATCTCATACCAGTACTACTGTAACTTGCAACATTGTAAGTTGATGTCGATAACCTCATCATAGTACTATTATATTACAATTATATTACAATTATACAAATAAATAAATCCAGACATTATCCGATATCAGAGAGATGCAATCAATATGTGCAAATCTCGAGAGTTGTACAGAAGCTTGAGGCAGTTTAGTATCAAGACTGAGCAATACCGTAGATAAAATCTCGAATGTTTCACCGGAACGACAATGACCAGGACGGGAACGATACGAATGACACCCCGACAATCTGAACGGAAAATCATCACTATCGTGTACCACTGTGTTCCAACAAAAGCGATCAAAGGCCGCCAAGTCTCGCGATGGTATGGAAGAGGTGCGTGGAAGGATATATACGGCGTGGCACTGAGTGCGGCATAAAGTCCGACACGATTGGAGCCGCGCAAACAACCATGTCGCTTGCGCGGCTCCAAATGTCGTAAGGGCATACCTCCAAGTGGGAGCAAGACCATTTCCGGCTTTGCTTTGTCTTGTCGGTAAATTTATTTCAGTGACACAATGCTTCTGTTCCTTGGGCCCCGCACGCATGTGAACAGGACAGTGACGAGTGTTTAGTACTGGTGGTCGTACGGCATTCTGCAATTGCCAGCGTCGAGCATTATCCGCAAGTTTCAACGTGCTTGATTTTGTGCACAGTACTACAGTACGAAGGGTACAGTATATACAGTTTTGGCAATATTTGTATAATTTTTTCGCAGGTTTCAGAGTACGGTGCACCCGTTTCAATCTTATTGTGTAATGTTGTACAGCATTGTACTACAGTACACTTTATTGCGCGTCGGTATTGCGACCACAAAGAGCTCTCGAGGACATCGACAAGACAGCATTTCAGACCTGAAAGATTAGAATGCAGGAATGGGTATCCTTCGCATGGCCCTGCTGGAAGTACCAAGGGTAGTTCCAGCAGGGCCATACAAAGCCCAAACATGAGAAACATTATACAATCGGCAGTTTCTAGATGGTTACGAAGTGCCTTATCGGCTTCTCCTGTCTCCTTCTACGAAGATACCGTACGTGCCCGTCTCTGAACCCCATAATGCATGCATGGCGACTACGATTGCTGGTGGGCGAAAGTTCGGTAAATTGCTGTGTACAGTAACGGTCATTAACTGAACGATAATTGCTCGATACTCACCACTTTTAGATATAGTGATTGATGTGCACTAGAAACTTTAGGACTTGCAGTACCCTTGGGTACTGTACTGCGATTCGTCCCGCGATTGAGAAAAGGGATAGCATAATCGTTGCATGAACATGCAAGGCTTTAGAGGTTGGTATCAATATCAGAAATAAAATTTTGAAAGCAGATAAATTTACTACACTTGGTATTGGTTGCGCAAGCGCGACAAGTATGGGAGGCGGAGCAGAACCCGAGCATTACAAGAAACTCTCCCGAGTTCCTTCCGATATAATTTTTTAAAAAAAACTCGGAACGTAGCAATTTGGACTACTTCAACGTCGCGCAGGGTTGGAAAATAATCCACGGATTCATCATTACAGCGCAAACGCACTCAGGAGTATGCTCAACTGTGCCATTTCGTCAAGCAGAATAGAATTTGCCACGTCCATACTGATATAAACAAAGGGACATGCCGTGATTCACGCGAGGCTCGACAGGGCCCTGTGTTTTATCCCTTGAAGGCAACTGGGGACTGTCTTCGGTATTTGGATTCGAGACAGCAATCTCCTCTAACGAAATACGCGGAGAGGGCGACAGTGCTCTCGCGTGCCAAGAAGAATAGAAATGTTAAGTGTGCTTTGGGGGGATATCACTGGTGTGTGCAGGGTACACCAAATCAGGGTCATCCAGGAATCTAAACGCGCATGTGTTGTAAATGATGAGAGGTAGGTAGCGCTGCAAATTTTGAATGTGCAAGTTGGCCGAGGCGAGATACCTGATGCCAAGTTTCGGGTAGTACAGTACAATGCTTTTAGTTGAGATTGCGGTACGTTGCGGCACATGTTTATTTAGCAAGGTTGTTCGTAAGTGACGAAACCAGCCGTTCTCCCCTTTCCCCGGAGTCCATCTCCAGAGAAATGGCGGTTGTTGCTGGAAGGCACTTCCCAGGACCACAGGATGTGTTAGGCCCGATTTCCTCGATGCTAGAAATTCATTGGTGGAGACTTGTCGCAATCGTGTAGGGCACCTGAGTCCTTCTCCAGAGGAAGATGTGTGATTGTTGGAAAAAAATCTGTTGCTTTTGAAGGACAACAAAGTATATGGAGGCCGGTTTTTCTGCGCTGTGCATTCTGCGCTGTCATGCACTGTACGGCGGCGCAGTGCGAGGGTAATGTGCGGACAAGCTCGGGACGGCAGTATGCTCGCTGAAGAGATGCGTGCACGAGTTGAGGGCAGCCATAAAAAGAAAATAAGAGTATGAGCGGATACATCGAGTGGCTGTGAGATTCAGACAGGTGTATCTAACGATGTGAATCTTTGTTCGCAAAGCGGCAGTACGGCAGGGTGAATTGTGATAACGTATAAACTGAATGATAACTGGACCATGTCGTCTGCGCACACCCAGCACGCGGGGACAATACAGTACTCTTAGGGTACCCTTCCCGAAGGGGGCAATTTGGTAATTCTTTTGAAAGTGCCCCACAAATATTGTATGGCACTATCCCGAACAGCCATACAGCATCTGGTGCACGCAGACAAGTGTCCCCTTACTTCCTACACCCGGATTACGATGGCAAAATAGAGCTTTTCGAAGCAATATGACCTTTTCACAAACGCAAAAATAACCCCCAAATCAAGAAAAGGGGCAATTTGGTAATTTTACTTACGTACGCGAAAGCGACAACAGAGAATCGGCAACATCATATTCACTGCTTGGGTCCTTTCTCACAGCCTGCTTAGAAGGTGTAGAGGTCATCGCCGCTTCACAATTTGCGGCAGACGCAACAACAGCATGCTCAAGGGGTCGCAAAGATGGAAACCTTGGATCCACGGCTTTCTCTCCCATCTTACTGCCACCAGCTGCTTTCGCCACTCGTCGCTGCTCGCGCTTGCGATCACGGTCTGCCTTCTCCTCGGCCTTCCGCACCTTCGCAGCTACACCAGATGCATCCTTCGCTTTTCTGATTTGGATAACATCGTCCAAGGTCAATATATCGCTGGTGTCCCTTTTTGGAGCTCCATATTTTTTTGCCGAACCACTTGCCGAGAACCACCGCTCCTAAACCCAGTGCTTGACATTAGAATGTTATTGACGCTTCTGTTCTTACTCAAAAGAATTTCAACATCTCTTAGTCCCGTGGTCGGGTCAGTCGCTGCGGCCAAAAAGTTGCATAGACTTCGAAAAATCCTACTGTCACTGTTTCGGGTTCTGCTTGCCACATTCTTAGATGATTCTTTGATGAGTTCGGGGTTGTTGACAGCCCCAGTTGGTCCTCTTTTCAAGAACCTGTCAAGAAAAGAGTAGTTCATCGGCCATAAACCGGATTTTTCGAAGCTTGACCTTATCTTATCCACGGTAATATCACTGTAAGCCAATGCAGCAACCATCAGATTGGAACGCACGGACTGCATGTGTAGTGTGGTTTCCTTCTGCAAGAGGTCTCTGTGCCATCGCATGCTTTTTTGAAAGGCACTGTTAACGTCCTGATTGCGCGGTTGAAGGAAATGGGTCGTATTTGACGGCGATTGTACGACTTCGCATTTTTTTTCTTGCAAAGTTCAAGCCATTGATACCCTTCACGGGAAGAGTGGCCATCCAGAGTCATACAGTACGGCAGCTCGGCAGGGACTTCCTTTCTCACACATCGATCTATGTGCTCGACGACATGAGATATGAGAGGTTTTTCCATACTTCCTTTATCCCCTGTCATGATTATTGTTCCCTCATGATACCAATGTTCGGCTGACAATCGACTTGTAGTTGGTGAAGAGCATATTATTTCGGCAGGTTTAAGTGGAGAGATCCACCCACTCAGCACGTTTTTTCCTTCGACAATGAAAAGCAGGGGAACTTTTCGCCCAGAAGCAGAAACTGCCACTACGAGTGTGATATGTTTGTTGGTTTTTTTGGGCCTGACCAGCCATGTATCCGCCATGGTGAGTCGCAGAGGACCCGAAAACCTTCTTCCGTTCGCCGTATTGGCAGTCGACTGCCGTCTCGTCGACGTTCCGAAGCTGGGCGGGGTCCTGAAAAATTTCGGGATTGGCATGCTCGACCTTTTTCAATGCGTCTGAAAAAGTTGATACATGTCCGAAGTTTTCGGCCTTCAACTTTGCTATGTCTTTGTTCTCGGCTTTTTGGTATGTTACGTCTCTGTTGATCGCCCGCCAGTGCCTTATCGTGTCCTGAGACGGACTACCCGACTCCGTCTGGAATCCGGTACGCCCATTGGACGCTATGTCGGTCATTATTTTTCTGACATCGCCGTTGGAGAGTGGGAATCCTTTCTCGGCAGCAAAGTTGATCCTTTTTTTTATCAGCACGGACTCTTGTTGGATGATAACTGTATGTCGACCTCTGCCGTTATCTTCTGGGGACAAAAGAGCATCGAGTGTAAGGTCATCATCGGCCTTCAAGGCACGATAAATGCGATCAATTGTCGTTCGGGGCACTTTTGTAATTTTGACAAGGGCAGACCTCTTTTTGCCGTCACGGAGGAGGGAAGTGGCCTTTGTTCTTTTATTACGGCGTCGCGTTCTTGTCTTTTTTTCTCAATCGCGCTCTGCATGCGCATAGATAGACCCATGGTTCCCTGAAGCCCGAAATCACAGTCATGATGTCAGAGCTGCAGGAAGCAGATGGGCGAACGTAAAAGCACTGTGGGAGTGCAAACGTTTGAATTTTGGCGGACTTTTCCGGTCCGCAGCAACGAGGGAAGACGGACCGGGTGTACGACTATTGTCAGCAACTTGTACGTGCGTTTGAGGTAAACTGGTAGGGGAATACTAAAAATTACCAAATTGCCCCCGATTACCAAATTGCCCCTTTCAGGAAGGGTACCGTATATGGAAGAAGATGTACTGTAGAATGTCAGGGCAATACAGTACCCTTTGTACTGTATTGCCCTGATCTGTAATGTGCAGTACTGGATGTTGTTGTATTGTACGGTAGGAGGCGGAAGGTGGTAGGCGGAAGGTGGTAGGCGGATTTACATTATGTGTTGACGAAGGGGGGTCGTACAGTAACATGTGGTTATGCATGGGCACTTGGTGTCCCGGCGGGAAGAAGGACGAATATAAGCAGGACTCACTGTCGCAAGAGGGAAAAAGTGAAGGAGCAAGGACGTGTACAGCTGAGCGGACAATGTAATTTAATGGTGGGTGTGGTGATGGGAATTTGCAGACGCGCGATGATCGCGGTTCACGACGAGATTCAGTACGAGGACTGTATGTTGTTTACACGCAGCACACCAAACAGCGATGCGGCTCAATGTCTCGAGGTATCTCGAAAGGCAATGAAACACGCACAAGGGTCATGTAAAATGAATAAAGCAATAAAGCGTTTAAAAGTGTTAGGTGTTGTCCTTCTGTTTGGCATACGCTACACTGTACCAAGGGTAGCGTTATATATGAAGCGGTTGGAGAGCATAGGTCGGGGACGGGTTCTACGTGAGGGTGTGTCTTAACATGCCCCGTTTTTCTGCAGTTTGCTTTGCTTTGTTGCTTTGCCCAAAGAGGTGATTCGGCGTGCTATGAGTGGCTCCTACGTTTTAATTTTTGAGTTTAAGAAAAGCAAGGGCTTAAAAAGCATACGGTATTTGTTAAGAATTTAAAAGTATTCCTGGCAAAACCGGGCAAGGCCAGCAAAAACCAGCCTGTTAAGAGTCTTAACTTAAGACACACCCTGAGAGGGGCGATCATCCTCTCGCGATACCGGCCACCTCGAGATTGGCGCGAGATGAGTCGAAGGGCAAGTCCATGCCGTGCGTTTGCCAAGGATAATGACATGCTGTACCAAGAGTACCGCAACTGTACACTACCGACGGTGGTGTAGACTACAGTAATTTGAAAATCAGGATGGACATTTCGCTTGTCAGCAACCAAAAACAGAAAAGATCTGCCTCATAGACCACCGTTACAGTGTGATTTCTTCGAAAAGGACTTACCCAACGTGGGGTTCGCCTTTGGTCGTTTCGTTCTTGCATGACACGCTACGCCTCAATGATTCACGCAATATTTAAGTTTGCAACTTTAGGTCGTCATGTGAGCACGGGAAGGGGGACGGGGGGCACTGGACGGGGGGCATTGGACGGGGAAAGTTTGCCGCAGGGGAGTGATGCAAATCGGGCAAATCAAGCGATTCAGGCGATTCAGGCGATTCAGGCGAGTCAGGCGAGTCAATCATTATGAAATCATGGAATATACAGTGCAGTATACTGTACCCTTAGGGTACTGTACCACACTGTGGGTGTCGCGTTGGCGCCAAGGTCAAGTGAACGTGGCTTGAGGTGCAAAAGTGAAGGGACAAAGGTGAGGAACTGGGGTGCGGATCTGCAAGGCTTAAGCGGATTTTCCGTTTTTTCGTTGGCACAACGGAAGCATAATCGAGAAAGAAAAAAAAAAGATAAAGCAAAAACCGAGCGCAAATGTATCGATGTGGGTAATACACGTAGGCCGATAGGTGTGAAAACATTCTCGAGGACAGCATAATCAGTTTGGAGGAGGTAATTGATTCATGGACGCATCTATTCTTGACATCGTTTTCACGAATATTTTGATTGGTTCTGTTGTGAACGCGACAGAGAAAGACGCAAGGGAGCATAACAGTAACATTTCTGTAGTGCACAACACCCATCCTCACTGGCCAGTTGACCTTGGACTGCCAGCTTACCGGAGGGAGTCCCGACGACCGACTGGGCATGACATGTTGGCACCTGAACAGGTCAGAAATCAGGGACCATGTAGCGAGCGGTGGACAATTTCTCACTCCATCAATTTTTTTTCGAGGGGTGGGGGGGGGGGGGGGGGGGGGGGCCCCCCCCCCCCCCCCGGGAGCAAAAAGAAGGCGGGAAAAAAAATTTTTTCTTTTTTTATAAAATGGGGG
>NW_005178551.1:238222-255584 GCF_000350225.1 Chondrus crispus | reverse complement strand
AATAATCGGGGATTTTTTGGGGGGGGGGAAAAATTTTTTCCTGTTATATTTTTTTTTGGGGGGGGGGGGGGGGGGGGGGGGGGGGGGGTCCCACACGCGCCTACCGGTAGCAACACGGATGCCGGAAAAAGAGTTCTTACATGATTATCGAAATGTGCGCTAAACAGTGTATCGCAGACGCTGCAGTCCTGAAACGGAGCTCGGGACGTGAGGTTTGTAACTTACTGTAACACACAAAAGTTGGTGAGCGAGAGAGGAGACAGGAGAGCACCAGAAGGGCAGTTTGTTTTCGTTTCCAAATCCTACACCCACCAACCTGTATTCCTCCGTACTGCACAATATCAAGATTAATATTATACACAGCGACCTGCACTCGAAGCACCCTATTCCTTTATGATAATTAAAGTGACATAGGCATGACAATGCAACCTCCTTTCAGGAGGCGAAAGAGTTGAGGAGTATCGATATGATTCTATCGATGTGATTATTTCAATGTGATTGTTGGTAGGTGTGAAGCGTTGTAAAGTACAGGACAGCATCGGTTTACCCTTTTTTGCTTGGGGTGGAATGGAAGGCGTACAAAAGAGAGCCCCCCAAGTACGGGTAGCAGTACTAAAAGATAATTATCAACACGGTACAGAATGGACGCTGTATGATATATACATATCTTGCAGAGCCGTTTATGGAGGGTTTATGGAGCGGCGTGAAGAATTCGCGAGGGGCAGCACGATCCCACAGTTCTATTTTAGCATCACCGTACAACACATGAATATGACGTTGTCAAAGGCCCCTTACAGCGAGGAGGTGATCTGTCGTTGCCCTGTCGGTATGAGAGTGACTCTGGTGGACTTGAATGCTGCAGGTGCTGTCCACGGCTACCTGCGCTGTACCTGCCACGGAGCGTAGTTCAGTTCCTGTGCCGGAGAGCATTCATAAAAAGAACAACAAAAATGCCCCTCCTCTCCCCTCGCAGAAAACCCCAGAGACACCCCTTTCTTTTGTGAGTACATCGGTCCTTGGTGGATTGTTGAAGACCCATTGTTGAAGCTGAGAAGGGGAACAGCCTTTTTCTGGAAAGGACCTCTCGTGAATTCGGGGACGCAGTCTCGCATCAATGAAAAACGAACAAAACAATTAAAAACATCGCTCGCCTGTTCTTGCAACATGCGATCATGTATAAAAAGTATGAGGATTGCAGTACAGTATCATACCGTGCCGAGGAGAATCCCCGAGATAAGGGATAAGGCCATATCCTGAGGCAGAAGAAAGTATTATTATTTGCGAGAACGCGTCGTGGCGTGTTGTTTCTCCTGGACATGTCTATCTGTACCGGTCTATCAAAAACGGAGGCAAAACATGAAACCGGGAGAGGCCCTTGTATGAAAAGGAAGTGGCAGAGGTTTATACGCCGGCGCGGGGCAAAAGCTTCTTTTTCGTGTTTCGTCATGAGAGAGGATGAGTATGATGTTGCCGCCCCGTTGTCATACCGCGTGGTAGATGATGACCGAGGGAGACGAAACGAGAGACCAACAAGCACCCAAGCACGACAGGCGGCAGCGATGTTTTTTCTCACCCCGTCTCGGAAACTGGCCCTCCTACACTTGCCAATTTTCTCAACTCACCACTCACCCGCCCTGTCCGATCCCCACCGCCTTGCTTCTTCGCTCTGCCTCGCTCTGCCCCGCTCTGCCTCGCTCTCCGCTTGCTCTTCGCCTTGTTTCGCCTCGCTTCGCTGCGCTTCGCCTCCCCTTCCCCTCCGTCCCTCTCCCTCTCCCCCGTTTCCTGTCCTTTCCCAACTCCGCTCTCCCAACCTCTTATCATCATCCCCTAATTTCCTACACTATACTCTACTTTCCTTACTCATTCTTCTCACTTCAAGCTACCCATTTCCTTATTCCCTGCGCCCACCTACGGCCCCCCTCCCCCTTTTCCCCGCCTTCTTCCCCCTCTCCCGACCCCCCATCGTTCACACTTCTCTCGCGCATACTTCTCTCGCGCCTTCCGTCAATGCAACCACTTCCCCCCCTTTCGTCCCTTTCCCATCCCCACCGCATCACCCGCTAACACACCCCCATCTCACCAATGACGGGTGCCGCCACCATGTCCATCGACGTCCCCGTCTCTGACCCCTCGCAGCGTGCCGTCTCCGATCGCACCCAGTCCATCTGGCTCCGCATCGCCCGCATGCAAGAATCCTTCAACGACCCGGACCGCTCCCTCATCGCCTACGAGCAAGTCCTCAAACACAATCGCTCCAACGTTCACGCCATCGTCAGCGCAGCTCTTCTCCTCATGAAGAAGGACCATCTGCACGCGGCCATCAGGTACCTCATCACCGCCGTCCAAATAGACCCACACAACGGCGACGCCTGGCGCGCACTCGGCTACACATACATTTTGACCGACGACATGGACAAAGCCTACCATGCCTATTTCAACGCCCTTGAAAACTTGCCCGATCATCACGACCCGCAGTTATGGTTCGGCATTGCCGTCATTTATGATCGCATCGGAAACTTGCACGATGCCTTGCGCACTTTCAATACCGTTCTAGCCATAGCCCCAAATTTTGAGAGATCTGACGAGGTCTTCTATTCAATTGCCCTCATTTACAAGGAGCAAGGCGAGTATCACATGGCCAACTCCTACATGACCAAGATTATCTCCATCAATTGCTCACCAGGCGCTTCTGCGGAAGCATGGTATCAAATAGGCACATTACACGACATCACCAACAACATCCCTTCTGCTACTGAGGCCTACCAAAACGCCCTCACAAGACTCCCTACCCACACCAAGTGTCTCCAGTCCTATGCCTGGCTCATTCACAAAAATGGCAATTCAAGCAAGGCCGTCGAGTTGCTTCAGCGTGCACTCGGTTACGATGACTCAGATGGCGTCACAAACTACCTTATCGGCCGTATCTACATGGCAAATTTGGATTTCCGCGTCGCTTACGATAATTACCAGCGAGCCGTCCATCTCGATGAGAAGAATCCAAACTTTTGGTGTTCAATCGCCTCCTTGTATTACCAAAGACGACAATATCGCGATGCCTTAGATGCCTACACCCGCGCAGTGCGCATCAATCCGGACATTGCAGAAATCTGGTTTGATTTGGGCACTTTGTACGAGGCCTACTCAAACTTTGGCGAGGCGATGGAGGCATTTCAAAGGGCTGCGAAGCTCAAGCCTCACAATATCGCCTTTACCCAGCGCATCGCTGCCTTGCGTACCAATAATATGAATGGAACCGCGCTACAAGGTCCGAGTGATCGTCCACTCAGCGATGGGCCGGAGATGACCCCTGCCTCGAGAGTCGGCCAGCGACCTCATATCAAGTGCGATGTCGTGCGGAGGTATGGCTTGCTCATGCCGCCTTCAGATGTCCAGAATATAAAACCGTCTGTCCCGGTGCCCTCCAGCCATCCAGGCGCTCTACCCTCGTTTAGATCACTGGCAGGCGACAGGCAATTGGGCCCAGGAGCACTTCCTGTTGTGAATGGACCTGCGCCGGTTAAGCAGAATGGAGTCCACCGAACACAGAATATGCAGAGCATGTCTAACGGTCTAGTGTCGCGCGCGAACGCACCAAAACAAGAAGACATGCCCATTAGCAGTTCTCACTCACCACAGTCAAGGGCTGCTCCGATCACTGGTCCTCGACAGGAGCCAATTTATCATCAGCAGCTGCAGCACCAGCCGCCACAGCATGCCGATGGAAAGCCTGTGCGGTATCCTGGCAGCGCACGAGCGCCAACCGATGTCGTTGCAAACGTTCAGTACTCTTCCCAGATGTCTACGGCACCTCAAGTAGACTCGCGTATGACAGACTACCCTCGCAGCGGTATGTCTCAGGATTACCGCCGACCTGGGTCGAATCCAGTTGATCAAGGAAGTCAACAGCCTTTCTCGCGAGGCTATCCATCTTCAGAAGCCATGAGGGACAGGCCCCCTCATTTTTCGCAACCAATACACCCATCCTCCGCCTCACTCAGTACACATGATGAGCAAAGCAGGCCAAGAAACGGTATGGGCCAAGAACATTCGCGACCAGGAGACAGCAAATGGTCGAGTGCCCCAGCTGTTGGAATCCCGCCATATTCTAGAAATCATCAGACCCCGCACGGGTACCCATCTAACGAAGCACCATCGGACAGAAACACAATGGGTTCTACTGGCACACAAGCAGGTGCTCTCCCAGCTTCAATGGGTCTCTCTTCTCGATTTCGCAGTGAACCCATGGAACAGGCTGCGAATATTCTTGCTTCCCGTCCAATCGAAACTACAGATCCGTCACATACTACTTCTCAAGTGCAGCTCCACGGAGCCCGTCCAATTCCGAAACCAGACACAAATGCAAACCCTGCGATACCGTATGGTCCGAGAACCACAGAAGAATCAAGATATTCGGGTGTGAAGGAAAATGAGAATATTCCCTCCGCCAACAATCGATCCCCCCCACGGACCGGATCGGATAAGCTCTCACAGCTTTCCGGAACGCCTCCTCGGGACAAAATGGCTCAGGAACCGTTTCATTCTACGGAAGCAAAACACAAATCAGCAAGCATGACCCCTGTTTCTGCCCCATCTACGTTTACGAGCTCGAACGAATTCAGCATGGAACGCAAAGAAGGGCGATCCGACTCCCACCTAAGTCACCCAGGGAACAGAACTTCTCGACCACAACTCCTCAATCCTATACAGGATGGCCAAATGGGGCCGAAGTTGAATGCTGCTAAGCCCGACTCTCCGGTTGATGAGGAAATGCTTCCTCGCCTTCCCCCGCTTCCCCCCGCCCAAGGGGAACAGCGCAACATGAGTGCGGGAATGGACACCAACAGACCCCTCTTCAGGGACGGACATGCGCAGCGCATACCTTTGGTAACTGCACAGCCAGCGCCGACGCGAAGTGATGCCCAGCACACTAATGCAATGAATAGACCCGAGGCGAAAGGTGACAAAGGAAGCGCTTTCGGACCGCATGGCCCGCCAATTTCCCGTGCCGAAGACACGGGCCGCGATGGTCCCTCGACTATTCCGAGCACAACGATGGGCGGCAGTGCGGACCGCAAATACGACAACCCGCCGGCCTCACAGTCGGATATGTACAGCAGACAGGCAGCTTCACCATCTCTCAGGCGTGTCACTGAGAACGCACCTTTGAGTGGAAGTTCTCGCGCGATGCCCATCAGCTCCATGATGATCCCAAGCGAGACGAGAAGAGTTGTGAACGGCGGGGTCGGTCAAATGTCATCACCACTTCATTCAGCTCATAAAGCGCCTGACACGCTCTCTTCACCGAGTCCAGTTCGCAGGGACGCGTACGCCCCACAGTCAAACGGCAACGAGAAAGTTGTGAAGACCGGTTCTCCCGGGCCCCTACGAAGCAATCAACCAAGCACTTCCGCTCACCTCCCAGCCCCTCATCAAGCTGGGCCAGAAGGAGCACCACTTCCCCGACATTCATCAGGTCTCACAAAATTCCCGAGAGGCAATGGCTCTAGCGGAAAGCAATCTGAAGGTTATTCATATATGCAGGCTAGGGAAAAGACGGAAACCCACCATCAACTGCCTCGCGTTCCGTCCACAGGCATTCGGTCTAGTTTACAACTTGCTAACAACGGGGGGATCCCAACTTTGAAGAAGCCGAGACTGCAGCCGTTCGGGAGCGATCAGGGGCAGAGGGAGAAATCTCCTAGCGCTTTCGAAGGGCGAGACGGAAAGGGCGCTCACGGGCATTCGGTTCGCAATCCTTTCGGATCTGGTATATCTGCGTCTTTTTCAAAGAGTTTATCGCGTAGTGGTCCTTCAGGGCCAATTGGTGTGGTTTCGATGAATGGATCAGGTGCGGCAGCCGACATGGCGACGGGACCGAGCACTTCTGGAAGCATGAGATCGCCGGGCAAGAGAGATGATCGAGCAGTTCGAAGTAGTTCTCGAGAGGATATTCCTGGACTGGGCAAGCGCAACGCGACCGTTTACGAAAACGGCAGCGTCGGGACGGGGAAAAGTGACTCATATGGAAAGTTTATATCAAAGCCGAGCGTATTCGGACCTTCACCCGAAATGAAATTGCGTTCACCAGAGAGGGCGCAGCAACCACCCCACTTCAAAGGAACAACACCGCCTTACCGACCAGGGATGGACGGTAGAGGCTTTGCTGACAGCAACGCGGAGGTGAGCAGACCTAAGATTCACCACACAGCAACAGAGTCGAATGGTGGTAACCGATTCAACGGAGGTGATTTGTAGCGCGGCATTCGAGGTTTTTGATTCAGGATAGGTTTCGTTCTCGTCTTTGATATTTCAGGCAAAGATAATAGATTCAGCAAATACTTGTAACTGTTAGGTTTGAGAATAGCGGCGCTGTATTGGTTTCCCAAAAGTGGTCAGCTTCAGGAGAATTTTTCGCGGCTCTCTAGCTAATAGTGGCCTACGCGCTTTCATAGATATTCCCAATGTCGGCTTTCTCCGAAGGGATTGCGCGCATCTCGCGCAGTAGTTTGATTTTGTGTAACAGTTCTGAACTTGTGCGAAAGAAGTAAATACGCAAAGCTTGCTGCAACGAAAGAAACCTGATTTACTAGATGGCGCTTTTTTAGACAAAAGGGTAGACTCCAAAAAGCAGACGACTTAAGGTGCCTGTTGGTTGAGTAGGGTGTCGCGTGGCGTACTTGTTGTCGCTTTGAACATCGCATCTCCGAGAAGATGCAATGTTCAAAGCGGCAACACAAGACGTCTTGGGATTGCGGGGATTGGCACCAGAATCATGCTGTGCACTTAATAAATTGTGACTACACATAGTATATCGTGATCAATTCTGAATCTGATCTCTGGAGATTGTTGTCCGGAACCACGACTTCTTCCTAAGAACGAGGGAAGGTCACAGTGACCTAAACCTGTCATCGATGTTGATACGTACTACAGTATAACGTGTACTGTACCCTTGTGTACAGTACCCTTTTACAGTACCCTCGGGAACCGGATACTGTACTAAATTATAGGTCAGAATGCCGTAAAGTTTACACGTATGGGACGAAGAAACCCTCACAACCTAAACGTGTATTGGAACCGATAGAATATCGATACTATACCTATCCTGATCTAACAAGAGCTTTCGTCTTTTACGAAGCGTTCTGCAGACTTGAACCAATACGCTCCGAGTCCCTTTTACCTTTACAGCATGGCAGAAGGCGGCAAAGATTCCAGTAGAGCGGTGGCGGAAAAGTTTCTCAAGTTTAACGATGAGGGCAAGTCTCCATACCACGCAACAGCGGCCATTGCCGCGATCCTACTTGAGGACGGCTTCGTTCCCATCCGCGAAGAGCACAATTGGGAGGGACAGATCAGCCCGGGGGGGAAATGCTTTTTCACGCGTGAAGGCTCCTCGATTATTGCGTTTACCGTAAGCGACCATATCGAACCATTTAACACGGGCTTCACCATCCTCGGCGCACATACCGATTCGCCGTGCTTCAAAGTTAAGCCCGTATCAACTATCTCTGCACAAGGTTACTTGCAGCTCGGTGTTGAATGTTACGGCGGCGGGTTGTGGCACACCTGGTTTGACCGGGATCTGACGGTTGCAGGACGCGTCGTTGTTCGCGACGAAAGCACTGGCAGATTAGATTTTCGCCTGGTCTCTATTCCGAGACCTATTCTGCGCATTCCAAACCTTGCGATTCATCTCTCACGCAACATTTACACAGATGGGTTTAAACCGAACAAGGAATCTGAGACGACACCAATCATGGCTACCAAGCTTGCGGCCGCGCTCAATGCCGCACAGCCGGATGCAGAGTCAGAAAAGAAAAAAGGGGCAAATGCCTCTGGTTTAGCTGAGAACCGACACTCCCCCCTGCTTTTGAAAGCTCTCGCTGATGAACTGGATGTGAAACCGGACTCTATCGTCGACTTAGACTTATGCGTGTCAGACATGCAACCAGCAGCGATTGGTGGGTTGCTCAACGAGTTTGTCTTCGCGCCGCGCCTCGATAACCTTTCATCGTGCTTCTCGGCCGCGAGAGCGTTGGTGGGCACATCAGAGAGTACCGGTGCTAATTTGATTCGCATGGTGGCATGCTTCGACCACGAGGAGATCGGGTCTCGTTCCTCGCACGGAGCGGATTCTCCCCTTCTAACAGACAGCATGAGAAGGATCTGCAAAGCTCTCAATGTTGACTACGACTGCGCGACGCGCCGGTCCCTTCTAGTGAGCGCAGACATGGCCCACGCTATTCACCCCAACTACGCGAACAAGCACGAGACAAACCACCGGCCAGCTCTTGGAAGCGGTTTGGTCCTTAAGACAAACCAGAATCAGCGATATGCGACGTCCGGGATTACTGGTTTGATTGTACGGGAGGCTGCCAGAAGAGCAGGAGTGCAGATTCAGGAGTTTGTGGTGCCGAACGATAAACCATGTGGGTCGACGATTGGACCAATATTGAGTGGGGTAAGTGGGCTGAGGACAGTGGATGTCGGGCAGGCGCAGCTGTCGATGCATTCAGTGAGGGAGATGTGCGCAGTAGCAGACTTTGTGAAGGTCGAGAAAGTTTTCGAGGCCTTATTAGTCCATTTCATGGATATTGATGGGAGCTTAGGAGGAACAGAAATTACGACCAACGGATACAAGGCTTAAGGGTTGGCCTACGAAAGCTCGGAGAGACGGGGTTTGAATCTGGGGCAACTGTAGAATGGACTCACAACTAGCAGCAGCAGTGCGATGGGGATGCCTGAAACGCTTTGCTCGCGATACTGCGCTACTCGAGGGACCGATAAGAGTAAGGGAATGCTTACGGCTATTTGTTTGATGTATGACGAGGACATTGTCGAAGTGGCATCGATGACCTCTATGCGCGCCTTGTACTGTTAAGCTGCGCTTTTGTGAAGCTGGTGGAAGTGGTGAAAGTCAGGGATGGGATACACATCTATGAGAGCAAAGTATAGCTTGCAATCGAGGACTGCGTGGGGTTTTCATCCTTCCAAAAACAGGAACAGAACCAGATTCCAAAGGCTGTAGAAGAAATATAGCGCCCCCATAAAACTTTCACGACTCCAGGTGCGAAGTGTTGAACACTTTTCAAAGCATTGAATGTGAAGTCTATTCGTAAGAAATCATTCCCTAAGATCGACCATGTGAACACTAACACGGAATCCTCTCCGTTACTTACGGTCTTTGACCTCATAGTCCTGCGTGCATCACCTGCCTCATGTACGCAACTCAAAGTAGAATCTTGAATGAAAGGTTATGCCTCAAACGTGGCATTTATGACAGCCATATCGATACTCGAACCAGAGAATGCATTCATACCTTCCGAAACCTGTCTGTCATGTTTGGTCGCACAGTGTTCAAAGCCTTGGCAAGAAACTATGCAGCAGTTGCTGTGATGAAACAATCCCACCCTCTATACCATGCCCTTTACTAATCGCGAACGTATCACTCACTGACCAGACTATCACACCACTAAACTACTTTCCGCTGCTCCATCATGACCCGCAACCATTTCACCCCCTCGGCTTCACCAGTCCACGACAAGGGGCTCTCTCCCTTTCTTGCCTTGGGAAAGGACATCTGCGAACGCATCATGTTCCACATATGCTATCAAGGCTTTCACGAAACCACAATTTCCACCGACGGTGTCCGTCTCCTCCTTCCATTGGCATTGGTCTGCAAGAGGCATTACACCCTGCTCTCTGTTGTTGTCCGCCATCTCAAGGTTGACAATCTGGGTTCAACATTGTGTGGCGAATTCGAGGCATTGTCCAGCAGCCGACACATACCAGTTCCCTTTGACGCACTCTTCGATGACGATCCATACTTTCCGGTGTACGGGCCCCTGCTGCTTTAGTTTCCGCCTCTAGAAATTAACGTTTTTAACTGTGTCGCCTGCGAGGCGTGTCCGATGATACTCTTTATCTCGTTGCATACTACCTCCAGAATCTCCGCGAACTTCGAATGTGTGAAAACCATCAAACCACCGTGAACGACCTCTCTACTGTCGCTACTTCTTGCAACAGACTAACCGCACTCAGCATCCGCGGCTGCAAACAGATTGGAGACGAGACAGGGCCGATACTGCGTTCAATGTCGTCCCTGTCGCATTTAGACTTAAGTGGATTAGATGTTACTGGCGTGTTCATGTCAAATGTCGCAAGGATTCCAACACTAAGTACGCTTTTTCTCCATGGATGTTACTTTCTCGGAAGCGACGCATTCCACGCCCTGGGATGTAGCGCAAATTTTCTGGAACATTTGCATTTGTCCTACTCATTCGGCCTTTGTAGTCATAGTATGCGCCAACTTACCAGTTGCACACATCTACACAGTCTTGACTTGTCATATTTGGCCTTTGTCACTGATGAAGGCGTTTCGGAGTTCGGTAACTATGATAAAATGCACGCACTTGAGTAGCTAGTTCTTTCAAATTGCCATCAGATAACTGATGAAGGGGTTGTAGCACTCGCTAGGAATAAGTCAATTCAACATCTGGCCTTCATAGATTACGAACTTCTTTCTGATGCATGCGCAGAAGCGATCGGGGAAATGGAGTCTTTGAAACATCTGAGCTTATTGGGATGTAAGGATCTAACTGACAGGCCATAGTCGCAATTGCCCGTTTATCAAGCCTCGAGACTATTGCGATTGCACGTTGCGTCGAGCTGACCGATTTAAGTGCCAAAGCGCTTGCGGACTCTCCGAGTCCACCATTACAAGAAATTACAGCATGCAATTGTGATAGAATCTCACCTGAAGGCAAAGTCCTATTTCGCAAGGCTTGCAAAACTTTTCGTGGTTAGTGATAGCATTGAATGAGCACTGGCGCGGGGAAGAGTGATTTTCACCACTTTCCATCTGAGATCATACTTGACAAGGTGCCCTTTCAAGTACCTGCCAGTGCGCGGCCTTTGGGAAGAATGCGAGTGCGCACATTTCACGTTTGAGCAGCTCTAAATCGGAGGGCCACTTCTAACCGCAGACCCCTGACTGTTGTTGTTATTATCTCTAAGTTAAGCTACAATCGAGTACGAAAAGACTGAAACGGGTTCCGCAAAAGTCAGGGACTCCGTGCTCTTTCGTGGATGATTGTAGGGGCGATAGTTGGGATTGAGCAAAACAACATTGCAGAGTCCTCTCCCAAGTGCCTCTGATGGCTTACAATCTGAAAATGGGTGCTGGCAACGGAAGCCAGCAAGGCCAGTCCCGAGCTTACACCAGAAATTCCGCCGTTCCGCCACCCATTGTTTTTCACCCACGTGTCCACAGATCTGGCAAATATCTCCTGAAGGCGTCTCCAGCGCACCATTCTCCCATCCAAGAGTCCACAGAAACTCACCCTCCCATACAATATGTATAGAGTTAATACTGCGTTTAGTGGGGCGATCGTGGTCTTTTTTGTGGCAAAAAGGGGGTATATATAGAGTATATGTATATACCGTGCTGTACTTCTACTTGTACCTCTAACACACCTAAGTCTAACACCTCATCTTTATACTTTGCACCTGCCTACCACATCTTGCTCCATCCCCCCCGTCCCCCACACACCCCCTCACACTATGTCCTTTCCACCTACAACCCACACCATGACCTCCCCACTCACCTTCAAGCACCACCACCATACCTCCCCCCGCGGGCCGTCCCCCTTCCTCTCTCTAGGCCCAGACCTCTTCGAGCGCATCCTTTCGTACCTTTGCGACGAGCCTTTCCCCCACACCGCACTCTCTACTGACGGCATCCGTCTTCTCCTCCCTTTCGCCCTCACGTGCACTGGCCATTACGCCCTCTTCACTCGTCTAACGCGTCGCCTCACTATCCTCCCATTGGGTTTCACTTCCTCCTTCCGCCCCCCCTCCCCCCACAGAACCCCTGTCCCTTTCTCCGCCCTCTTCTCCTGTAATCCCTCCCCCTCGTTTCCCATCCCAAGGAAGCGTCGCTCCCCGTTTTCGAACGTCTCCCCGCTCATTCTCGAGCACGGCTTGCGCATCTTCCCCAATCTCACATCCCTCCACCTCTCGCGCGCCGTCAAAGTCACGGATAGTTCGCTCCGCCACGTTGCGACCTTCGGCACCGCCCTGCGCGAGCTCCGCCTTCCAGGAAACGCCTACGTCACCGTTGACGGCCTTTCTGTTGTTGCCGCCTCGTGCTTCGGTCTCCGCAAACTTGACCTAGCCTACTGCAAGCGCATGGGCGACGAAGCCGCCCCGGTATTGCGTTCCATGCGCGCCTTGGCCTATCTGGACGTCAGCAACTGGAAAATCTCGGACGCCTTTGTCGCCGAGGTGGCCACCATTCCGACGCTGGCGTCCCTTTCGCTCAGCGTGTGCACGCGTCTCACGCGCGATGCGTGCGCGTCGCTGGCAAGAAGCGCGAAGAACGTCCAAGAGGTCAAGCTGCGGTGCGCGTCGGGCTTGCGTGATGGCGCCGTGCGCGAGCTGGTACAGTGTGCGTATTTGAGAAGCCTTGACTTGTCGCTGTTGAGCAACATTTCAGATGACGGAATCGCAGCGTTGGGAGAGCCCGGCAAGTTGCCCGGGCTGCATACGGCTTTGTTGTCGCAATGTTCCATGATCACGAATGCTGGCGTCAAGCTGCTGGCGAGGAATAAGGCTATTCGATGCTTGGACTTGAGCCATTGCAATTTGCTTACGAACGGGTGCGCCGACGCTATTCGGAGCATGACCGCGTTGGAGAAACTCGATATGAGCGGCTGTAATAGTCTTACCGACCGCGCGGTGGTGGCTTTTGCGGAGCTGCCATGTTTGACCAGTATCACACTAAGATACTGCTTCAGACTCACTGATCTTAGTGCTGACGCCATTGCCCGTTCTCCGAGTGTGCCGCTACGCGTCATAGATGTCCGCAAATGTCCCGAAATCTCGGCGAGAGGAATGGAGGGCATGAGAAAGGCGTGTACATCATTGCGCGTTTGACTGCCTCTACAAATTGTAAGCTAAGTTATTTGAGACCTCCCATCTCAGCTGCACGCATCCCCGAGTTTCTTGCACGCCGATTTTCGCAAGACCTGCGCGGGAAACTCCTGTACAGCATATTTATACAGGACCTCAACTCAATGTGTGTCGCACGCTCCCATCCGATCGTTTTATACAACTACAACTCCATATCCAGGTCCATCCTTGTTCTAGGAAATCCTTTCTCGTCCTGTTTCCTGGAACTTAACCATAATAGATAAAATTAACAAACTACCTCGGGACAGCGATCTCATTCAAAACTGCGACTAGAGCATCATATCCAGGTTCGTCAAACTCCTTCACTGCTGCGACATACGGCTCGAACAAATCCTCGTGACCGCGTAGCACCATTCGTAGCACAGTTATATCCAACAGCAGTGTCGCGCAGCATAATATTATATCGGGTGCACGAGCAACTCTGGCAACTGTCATCACATATGATAGCTCTTCTCTGGATAGCTGCCGCGCTTTTGTTCGAATGTTCACAAGGCGCTCACTGTCATACGAAGTCGGTGGAGGCGGTAGCTGAGAGCCGAAGACAGTATCTGCTCCGGGGCCAACGAGTGACACACTTGCCTTTATGGCCAGAGATCTCGGTGTGACTAACGGCTGCATCTCATCCAGCGTCGGCGTTGGTGCCAGGCCATTATGGTGACTTGATGTTGAGTCCATGGACGAACTCCGGCCCTTCGCAACATCCACCTCGTGGTTGAAGACTCGCATCGCTCTCCGCACGTCGTGCGTGGTTGGCGCGGGAATCTGAAATTGTCTGTGAAGTGAAAGAAGTGTATTCCCCACGTCCCGCACAAAAGGTTTGCTTGCGCTCTTTCCCTTCAACTCCCTCTTTAGATATTCAGAGAGAGGAAAATCCATTCGCACCGCTAGAGCCGCCAAGTTTCTCAGATCCATATGGTTCAGCAATGATCTTGCATGATTTAGGACTGCCAAGTCCACGGCAGGTATTCGATCAGCAGGACCGTCCTTGGGTTGCTTTCGCTTCGGCAGGCGGCTGAGAGCCCCGGCCTGAGGTGCTTGGACTGCTTCCGCAATCCAAGAAACGTCTTCGGTTGTTCGCAACTGAGAAGAATTTAACATCCCCGCTCTATCTGCCTTTGTTAGAAAGTTGGCGAGATCAGCCGCTAAACTCAATTCTCCCCGGGCCAAGGCTGCTTCAACTAACCGCAACGAGTGTGGCGTCGAAGATATAAAGCCCCACATTTCCTGTAGGATCACCAACAGACATGCTGCAGTTCGCAAGCGTCCAGACACAAAACATTGCTCAAGCAACGCAGCCGGTTCACCTGCAAGAGAAAATAGAAGAGGCCACCGCTTCGAATCAAGCTTTCTGGCACACCTCACCACCACGTCCTCATACTCCCCAAAGTATTTCAGAAGCCGAATAACTCTAGGGAAGAGATCACCTCCCGCTTTTCTTCTTCGAGGTGATTCCGGAAAGCCCTTACTGCTCGTTAGGTGTGTTGAGCCGGGTCCGTACTGCCGCTTTGGATGCATGCCTCTACCGTCCGTGACAGCTAGAATGCTTCTAGCATTAATATTGACGTTCGCATCTTCATCATGTTCGAGAACAGCTTCGTACAAAAGCCACTCAAGTGAATCAGCAAACTGTGGTTGTGGCACGCACTTCAATGCTACTTGTAAAGCTGTCCTTTCGTCACTCATTGGCTTCATAAGCAAATGCCGAAGCAGAGTATGCAGTATCGGCTGCCGCTTTACCTGAATGACATGACAGGGCATTGAACCAGACTCAGAATCAAGGTTATGCGTCACTAGACCTTGAGTCGCGCCAAGAAGCATTCCATATCTTGACATTATGGAGAGGGGGTACACTTCAGGGTCAAGCTCAAACCACTGCTCGACTTCCACTGCTTTCTTCTTAGATGTGAATGGAAGCGGGGGCGAATCAGGGACTCCAATAAGTGGTTCATCCAAGTCGTTTTCGATTGACAAGCCGTCTTGGAAGCAAACATGAAGCCCGTCATCTCCGTATGCCCACCACACGGGCCGATGCGATATCATATCGAATGGCGTGCAATCCACTGGAGTGTACCAGAAACGCTCAACGTATCGCAAGAGAGCTGTCGATACCATCCGTTCAGTGTCAAGCAAAATAAGGGACCCCGTGCTTCGCAATAACATTATGTATGTTGGCGGTGGGGCTTGCTGATCATTTAGTCCTCCTGGGGCGTGAGTTAGAGGCGGGAATATTCTTGCTTCGCTTATTCCTCCACCCGGCGCGGGAGGTGGCGCAGAATCTTCATCGTCTCCCGAAAAAGGCTTTCCCACCTTGGTCTGTCGATCTTGCTGGTACATCGGAATCAATTCGCGTGTGGGAAGGAAAATTCTGTAAACTTCCTTCAGATCGATTCTTGTTCGGTGAGGAACCTCCTTCATTTGGTACAAGAACACCTGCGCGTTCTCACATATGACCAACAGATATCCATCAGCTCGCACATCTGTGAGCACCGGACGTGACGGGAGCTGTATTTGGGCTTGCAGAGCGCTCGACTCAACTTGGTCGCGTGGGTAAAAGAGCAATTCATATGTCGATTTGTACCTGCTTCGGCTAGTTCCATTGGTGACTTCGTTGCCGATGACGATGGTCTTGCTGACCCATGCAAGCGCACAACATCTGATCCTTCGATCGTGCTCAAGATCACCAAACACGCGCCATTTTTGCGTTCGCACATGACACATAGCAACGCCATACTCGCCTGCGACAGCAACGAAAGATGCATCTGCGTTGACCGCGATCCGTTTTGGTGGCCAATTGCGCCAGAGGTAATCATGAGGAATGAGCAAGTGTTGCCACGAAAACAAATCGTTCCACGCTGCGCTTCCTTGTTGCCCAGTGGCCTCGTCTGATCCGTCGGCATGCCAGAGCAGCAGGACGCGATCCGAACCGAACATGGCGAGACGCGATGATTCACCCTGACAAAAATGACTCCCAACGCTACCCTTGTAAATGGCAAACTCCATAAAATGACAATCAAGTATCGGTTCGGGAGTTTCCTCCGTGACCCTGGGTGCTGCCCACAAGAACAAACCGTTAGAGCCCCATGCGGCGGCAAGCACACCTTGTTCCATGGGATGGACGACTGCATGACTCTTGCTATCCTTGTTCCTCGAGGCCGGGGTGGTCGGCAAAGTGCCTCCAACTTGCGGTAACGTCCACATCAAGCGGCAACCAGAAACGGACCACACAGCGAGCCCGCGCTTCTCCCAGCCCACAACCAGGGCCGCACCATCATCAGTCCATCGGACGACGACGGCAGCTCCGACATCGGTGGGTTCGAAATACCAACCCGACAAGCTG
Source organism: Chondrus crispus (assembly GCF_000350225.1). Lineage (NCBI taxonomy): Eukaryota > Rhodophyta > Florideophyceae > Gigartinales > Gigartinaceae > Chondrus > Chondrus crispus. The sequence continues at coordinate 239,278 of NW_005178551.1, read as the reverse complement.
AGTCGGCGCATGACCGGGCAGCGATCACCGGCCGGGACGCCGATGTAGTATTGCTCAACATCGCCATCCTGCAATCCAACGGTGGCGAGCATTCTCCTCGGCTCTAGAGCAATAGAGGCGGCGCCCGTAGTACGAAGCCAGCGGCCGTCAATGGCACTCGGTCTCGCGCGTCCGCCCGAGTGCATCGCGAGTAGCAAGGCCGGCCCCGCGGCGAGGACGAGGGCGGCAAAGCCGAGCTCGCGGTTATACGAAAGTGCGATGATAGCGGCCGGTGCGTTGTGGAATTGATGGCTCGGGCAGTCGTGGTAGACGTCCTTGATGATGTCGCGCAGGACGGGGTGATCGGGCAACTCGCCCGGACGGACGACGCCCATTTTCGCGAGGGCGTCATTGTGGCGCAAGAGCTCGGGGACGTTGGTGCGCCAGAGAAGGTCGCCCTGCCAGTCGAGGCAGACGAGGGCGCCGGCCGAAGTGGCGACGAGGGCGCCGGCGGGGCATGGAACGGTGGCGGTGAGGGTTTCGGTGGCGTGGGCGACGCGGAGATGGGCGATGGGGGCGAGGGTGAGGGCGGGGAGGGGGTCCGGCTGGACGAATGCGTGGGGTTGGTGCGGGGCATCGAAGGCGAGAAGGTTTGAATTTGGGACCGGGGTGACGCGGAGGAGAAGGAGCAGGCCGTTGCGGCGGGCGAGCAGCAGGGCGCGCGAGGAGGGGGCCCAGGCCGCGGAGACGATGGGGCCGTGGGCGGGGAGGGAGTGGAGGGGGAGGGAAAAGCGGGCGAGGAGGACGCGGTGTTGGGCTGCGCTCCAGATGTGAAGAGCGTTGGGGGAAAGGGTGAGGAGGTAGCGATCGCAGGGGGAGGGGAGTAGGGAGAGGACGGGGGTGTGGACGGGGGTTTGAGAAAGACGGTAGGCCTTTGGCCAGCCGTTGACAAAGTAGCCCATGCGGCTCGAGGGGATTATTGGGGGAGGGAGGGGGGAGAGAAGAAGACGGTGGAGAGGTAAGTTGTGGTGTACGGTATGTGGCAATGAAGAGCGACAGATGGGGAAGGGCGCGTTT
>NW_005178551.1:217563-238122 GCF_000350225.1 Chondrus crispus | reverse complement strand
TGCGGCGAATGGAAAGTAGTACAGAGAGTACACGTATCAAGCGAGTCTGCTCTGTAGTAACGGGTGGTGGCGGGGTTGATGTCGTGTAAGGAAAATGGGGGAGAATCCGATCCTCCTCAAAGGACACCGTCTACGCTACTGCCGGCACCCCGGCCACTGTCCCATGCGTCCCCTTGAGCTGCGCCAGCCTTTTGAAGTCGCGCCACACCAGCTCGAACTCCATGCAATACCGCCGCACGGACTGCTCGCCCACGCGCGTCACCACCTCCCAGTACACGCGCCGCGCGCTCACACACCCGAGCTCCACGAACCGCCCCACGCCCACATACCGCGTTCCCACGCGCCCCTGCCGCACCACGGCCAGCCCGCCCTCGCAAAACTCGTGCACGCTTCTCATCGCCGCGCGCTCTCCCCCCTCCCCAGACCCCCCAATGCGCCCGCTGCGCACCCTTCCCCCGATCCCGCGCACGCGCGCCGGCCCCTCCACCGGGCGCCGCACCCCCACGCCCGCCACGCGCCGCGCGTACGTGTCGCAGTCACCCGGCAGCGCGTCCAGCTTGAACGGCAGCTCGTCCACCCCCACCAGCGCATTCCACCACACCCCGTGCACTTGCACGCCCGCCCCTACGCTGCGCCCCACCCTTCTCTCCTGCTCCCTCTCCTCCTCCCCCGTCCCGCGGTGCACGTACACCGCCTTCGCGCCCACCTGCCTGCAGAACCGCGCCACCTCGCATCCCACATCCCCGGCGCACTCCCTGACGTACAGCTCCGCGCCCCGCTCCCGTAGTGAGCTACGCAGACCGCGCAGCGCCGCCTGCACCAACTTGGTCGCGCGCCCGGTCTGCACGTACAGCGGCGCGATCAGCCCGCCCGAATGCACGGCCGCGCGCAATGCCGCATGGTCGTCCACGCGCAGGTCCCTTCGCAGCCACACCACGGTCACGTGCGAGGCCAGCGGCGGCGCGGGCGGCAGGTGATGGAACCATAGTAGCGGCGGCGCGGAAAGGTGCGCCGATAGCACGGGCTTCTGCCACACCGAATTTTGATCAATCGCGGGCGCGCCCGTCCCCTGCGAAGCGCTCAGTACAAGTGCCGGGCGTGCGGGAATAAAGGCGGGTTGCATTGAACTTGGTGCTATGCGAAGGCTCCGGACGAATGGGGAGATCACGGCTCCGGGGCATGTCCTTTGAGACTTCGGTCCGCGACATGTGACTTGTAGATGTCTACACAGCTACTGGCCTCTCTAAGGATGAACGCGAGCTATTGGAACAGTAATGTATGAAACGTGGACGACGTGTGCAGATTGTAAAAGGACAGGCTGTAGAAGATGTAAGATTTTTTGAGATAATTTGATGCGGTGAAGATATGCATGCGGCAGGTGGTGCTTTATGTTCCAAAAAAACCCGAGTACCATCCCACGCCACCAGCTAGTGTCCCATCTCCGCTGCCTGCATCACCGCCAACCTTGTGTCCAGTTTGCACCCCGACTCTCCCGTTTGCAGGCTCAATCACGATCCGCTTAACTCCCAGAGCTCTGCAAAAAATCCCTTCCATTTGCGCTCTGTGTATTCGCCGTTCCGCGTGATCTTCCGGGACGCGCTGCGAGCTGTGAACGACACGCCTCTGCGAGAGTGTCTGTTGAATGAGGGAAGGATTGCTCCGCGCTCGGTCAAGACAACGGCACTTTTCAGACCAGCTGCGCGCGACGACGCGGACGGTTGAGCCCACCCATGGCCTCGAGGAAACTACAGGGCGAGATCGACCGGGTTCTAAAAAGAGTGGATGAGGGCGTCGGCGTCTTCGAACAGATTTGGGATAAGGTCTATTCGGCCACTACTACGGCCCAGAAGGAGAAATATGAGGGCGACTTGAAGAAGGAGATCAAGAAACTCCAGCGCTTGCGCGATCAAATTAAGACATGGCAAGGGGATAGCTCCATTAAGGATAAATCAAAGCTGGATTCCAACAGGAAGCTTATTGAGGAGAAGATGGAAAAGTTTAAGATTTGTGAAAAGGAAACCAAGACAAAGGCTTTCTCAAAAGAAGGGCTGGCTCAGGACAGGACAGATCCACAACAGAAGGCCAAAGCAGCCGTGGGAAACTGGGTCAAGGATGCTATTTCCGCTTTACAGGAACAGTCCGATGAGATGGAGGCCGAAATTGAGACTCTCAACTCGGGCAAGCGAAAAAAGAGGTCGGAGGAAAACCCTCGTGTATCCGACTTGAAAGAGCACATCTCTAAGCATGAGTTTCATGTCGGCATGCTCGAGCGAGTATTAAGAGCTGTCTACAACGATGGCATCACCCCGGAAGAAACAGAGGACCTCAAAGAGAGCGTTGAATATTACATTGACAGCAACCAGGACCCCGACTTCTACGAAGACGACGAAATGTACGACCTTCTTAACCTGGATTCTGTCCCAGCTCTATCAGCGGCTAATTCCAAAAAGTCATCCAAACACGGGGACCGCGACGATGATACCTCCAGTACATCCAACGGTGCCAATTCGTCGAGAGACAAGAAAGGCCCATCATCACCACGAAACGGCAAGAATGGCCGCGGCACCTCTTCCGCATCACATGCTGCCTCAAAATCCAGTGCTACCGCTTCGGCCGCAGGCTCTCGTGCCATGTCACCCAAGACTACTAGAGGAAGCGACCGCTCGCCTCCCTCGTCCGCTACACACTCACCGCGCAGCTCTAGTGGTGTAGCATCGGCTCTCGACGCGACTGGAAAAAATCCCCCTTTGTTGAGCAGCGTCGTCAAAGGTGCCACTGCGGTACAGTCTGGCGCAAACTCCAAGACAACCCTTCCAGCTGCCGATCCGGTCGTCGTCGACTCGCGCCACGTTTCTGGGCAAACGCAGCTGCCTGATGTTGTGGTCAGACAAGGACCAGTCATCGATGGCACAGAAATTGCTCCTAATCCGGAGACCGATGGGGCGAGTGCCATGGCACATGCAGCCGACGACCCACAGCATCTGGAAGGGGTTCGTGGGTCGGCGGTAGGTCCAAAAGCAAGGATCATTCAAAGGGATGGGCATGCCAACACAAGACAGGCTAAACTAGCCGCGATGGATCCGACACTCGCAGAAGTTGAAGGGGCTATGTCGTTCATGCCAGAAACCCCAACAGAAGCATCGAAACAAAGCTTGTCAACGGCAGCTCCCAAGCAGAACCCATCAACGCGAAATCTTGGAAACGGCACCGCAGCACCTGCGGCGGCTGCTCCGCAAAACCCAGTCGCTACTCCTCCGAGCTTTCCATCTGTGCCGGCTCCGGTGTTTGACAGCAGAGAAGTGTTCGAACGATTCAAACCAGACACTCTATTCTTCATCTTCTACTACCAACAAGGAACGTACCAACAATACCTGGCAGCCAGGGAACTGAAAAGACAAGGATGGCGGTTTCACAAAAAGTATCTGACCTGGTTCCAGCGCCATGATGAACCGAAGATGTCAACGGATGAATACGAAACGGGTACTTTCATCTATTTTGACTATGCAAACGTGGTTGTACAAGGCAAAGGGTCCGGGTGGTGTCAACGGATCAAGTCCGAGTTTGTGTTTGAATATCGCTTCCTGGAAGACGAACTCAAGGAGACAGATGATGATGTCGGCACGTCTTTCACATGAACATATGATGTAGTCCTAGCCTAGGCCCGATTAAAACGACGCGTCAAATTGTGTATGTACATCTGTAGCGGCGCGAGGCCAGAAAGTACTTCTACGACAAACTGTTCTGGTTCTTTTTACACTTGATTGTCAGCAGCTTCGGCGTCGTCGGCATTGGCGCTCATGTGCTTATCTAATGCCTCTAAGGCGCGCTGTCGCCGCCGTTCAGCCTCTAGCGAACTAGCCTTACTGACTGGGAGTTGCTGAGCGGCCTCTAGTTCTGGCTGCGCGTTGATACCTGCCATGAGGACTGGCTTGAAGAGGATATAGCCACAGTATGCAAAAAGGGCGACGACTGTGCGTAGCGGTTCGGGGAACATGGACGAGTAGAGAAACTCGTCGGAGAGGTCTCCGCGCTGCCCGTTGCGGCGCTGGAAGTATCGCAGATAAAGCCAGGCGGCTTGGAAAGCAGCGAGGGTGAAGGTAAGGTCGCCGACAGAAACGAAACCCGTGAGGGTTAGCACTAGGGTGATGGCGATGTATGAAACGGGTAAGTAATTAGCGGAGATGTTAACGCCATTGACGCCGATCTCATGCTCCGGGATGAGTTGTTTGACAGCTACTAGGAGGGCGGCACATATGCCGTTAGTGGTGCCAACGGGGGCGAAGCTGGGATATGAAACAACGAGATGTGGTACAGAGAATTGCAAAGCAACACGTAAGTGATCCGAGACAAAAAGACCAGGGAAAAAACAAAACATCTTTCCGAAAAGTGTGACGTACAGAAAGTGGTCTAATCTCGTTAGAAAGAAAGCAGCCATAAGGACGACATAAGTGGCGAGGCCAGCGCAAAAGTTGACGAGGACGAGGTAGAGAAAGAAAGGTCCGGACCCCCAGCTGGACTCGATCCACTTGCCCATGGTGAGAATAAGGAGCACATTGACCACGGACTTGACTGGACTAAGCTCAAGAAAACCAGCGGTGACGAGGTTCCAAATCTTGGACGCCCCCAACGTAGCCATGGGAAGCAACGCAAATGTATTAACGAAGGGGGCGCCCACGACTTTAGGATAGGCGAGGAAGGTGAAGAAGCATAGTGCGATGGCGAGGAAGCGGGTCAAACGCGGAATCGAGGAGAGCAAAGAGGGAGTCGCCGAGACTGGAGCGGGCGCCTGTTCGATGGGGAAGGGCGGACAGTGGGGTAGGTTAGATTACGCGGGAGGGGGGGGGGCGGGGGGGGGTTGTTTTGGTGGGTCGTGGGTCGGAAGGTGAAGGGGTAGGGGGATGTAGGGATGCGATGATTGGGTGAGAGAAGAGGGACGCACCTGTGAGGCGGGCTCCATAGTGGACGAGTAAGGGACGGGGCGGGATCGGAGAGTGGCGTTGGATGGTGGGGGTGCAAGAAGCACGTATGAGGTAGGCGGCGGTGGAGGAGAGGAGTCGGCGGGGGCGGGGAAGAAGGGGACAGATAGCGAGGTAAGAGCGGATTTGGAGACAGTGGGGCGCTGCAGCATTGCTGTGAAGCGATGTAGCAATGCGGCGCATGCTGACAGTTGGGGAATTGATTGGTGTATCACGGATCTTCCTCCGTACACATCTAGATGACAACTCCGAAATATAGCAGCCGCGGCTTTCCCCAGCCCCGCGCTCAGGCATTTGCCAGTCCACAGAAAAGTGGGGAGGGGGCATACCACCACCCTTGTTTCGCGCACGTATGCATACACGCTATGCAACTGGCCAGCTTCCCAAAAGCAAACCCCACTCGCATCGTGGAGCGGCAGCAAGAAAATGCACAAAACTTTAGATCCTTCACACGCCCTGCAACTCTAGCTTCGCCGGTTCTTAGTGTAAAGTTTACGGAACGAGCCGTCATTGTTTCGCCTATAGACAACTCTTGCGGGATGTCACTATCAGGAAACAAGGCACACCATTCCGCCACTGTGTTCCGTTCAGAAAACTTGCAGATGCAACTAGACGGCAACCATATGATTAAGTTTGTGCCCACTGCTCTACAACACATGTCTAAAGCTGGACGAAATATTCATTCAGAGACTCACTCCGATTTCTCCATACGGTTTACTTCTTGACATGGCCACGTTCTATGCAGATCGTTCTCTCTATTAATGCACACGTCTCGTTCTAAGAAAAGTATACAGTAAGGGTGAAATTATGAGCCCCCTTACAAAACAATTGAGACCTCTGGTGCCATGGGAAACTAGTCAACGTACGTTTTCATCCTGACAAGGCGCACCCAGAACCCTTAACGCCGTCGTACGCTAGTGGACTTTCCGCTCCGTGAGCAGAAACCATTCTGGCATGATCCACCCTACACTTCGTGTCATTTTGCCTGCCCTCTGCCGTGTGGTTATTCTTGAGTTGCTCAACAAACTGCCAACACGGTGCTCTTTTTCTGCACCAGTAGAAAATTAACTACGGTTGCAACAGAAAAAGCCCGTTTAATTCACCTTGCACTGAGCAGTAGCAACCCCAATAGGCAGGTGGAAAAAGAACTCAAATGCTATTGAGTTGCGACGAAGTATGCTTGACCCTACACGCCCAGTTTTCTAGACGGAAAAGAAGCGAGAGCATCTGTGCCTGTCGACGAGACGGGGGACGTAGTGTCGGACCTTTGCGTGATCCCAGTCAGCTTTTCGAACCCCCTGGGACTCAGCTTCTCTTTAAAGGGAAAAGTTAGCTGTATGTTCTGCAAGGTCGCATGTGAGATTTCTTTTCATAAGCACCCTCAACAACCCAAATTGATCTTACTGATTGAGAAGACACCCCAGCGACTCACCTCGCAATTTCCTTTATGGCCATCGACCATGTTTCAGTAGCTGCGTTGCTTGTTGCAGAAGAAGGAACAGGCCGATGATGTTAGCAATGAAAACTTGGCAAAGGGCTCCCCTTCATCTGGTTACATAGTACAATCATGTATTGTCACTCTAGGTCAGCAAAGAGAGGATATGTTCAGGTACTATTCCGCGACAAAACAGCAACTGGTCAAAATGCAATCGAAATCGTGCTGTCTCTAAATCGTAGGCTGGGTTCGCTGCAGTGGAAAATTCGTTTCTCCATATCCATATCTTTCCATTCTTCCATCTGATCGCTTGAGGAGGGGGATTTGTTTCTCGGTATTTGTACGAAAAAGTAAGTGCACAGCGAAAAGTACTAGTACATTGCCATTTGTTTATTGCACTCAGCGCATATCGCCTTGCAGGGAGGAGAAATTGCTGTCACGACGTCAGGCTCTCCCATATCTATATTTCAGGGATTGTGCAGGTCACAGACTCACAAGAAGGAATAAATATATGGCTTCACGGAGGCCGTGTCACAAGAACCTTGTACAATTCCATCTCTTGTCCATGGAAGCATCTTCCATTCATTCCGTCGATTTTCGCTTTCTGTAAAAGGAACAGAGGGGGACGGAGGAGTGGGTACACTCAATTACTCACAATATTCGTGAGGGTTAAAGTCCTTCCAACATCTTTATCAGTTGCGACGTGTATGACGCATCGTGCAGAGTCTGCACTTCGAAACGGGCAAACGCGTGATAGTGATAGTAGCACTCATTGCGTAACGTGTCTGCTCTTAAAAGGGAGTGTTCCAAGGATTTCTTCTTTCGCCACCAGTGGAATCAAAAGATATGCAGTTCGATTCGTTTTATGTGCTCTCTACCTGATACTGCGTGACAATCAATGCTTTTGGTGCAATTACTGCATCCCATTCTGCGATATAAGGTTAACAACGAACAACACTAACGCCCTCGTTGCCCCTGAGACATCGAAGGATTCTTCTATATGTGATAGAACGCAAACCTTCGTCTAGATTAATCAGTTTGTTAAGGTAGACTTCATATGGTTCCGTGCTTGTGTGCAGATGCAGACACGAGTCTAACACTCCCTACATATGGTACTGCGCCCAAGGGATATTTACGGTAGTATATGTCGTAGCAACGACTTGAATTCTGCCATGGGAATCGACCTGCTTTCCTATTCTTAAGATCGGGATTTTCAATGAACAGGGTGTTGAAACTAAACCTCAAGAGACACACATATACAGCAGTCTTCTTGTAATATTTTTGGTCCTGCCGTTACAAAGCTTGTCAATTTCCCGTTTCTTTTCGGGAAAACGGTAGCGAGTATAAATAAGGCATTCAAGGCAGAGATGCTGCTCTTCAAAGTTTGAGAGTGACTTTCCTTCGCTTGTGCACATAAACACAACGCATAGAAGCTTACCAGTCAGCGCAGTAGAGTTTGAACAAGAATAGATGCTTCGGCAGGTCAGTCGTGGTGTTTAGCGGCAAAAATATCCTCCTGCGGATCTAGATCGTGCCATCCAGATGGGTAGACGCATATGCGCAACATATGTTCCCATCTTGCCCTCTGCCCTGCACAGAAATAGTCTATGCCCCCTGTATCCTAACGTCTCTGACAGAGGCATCCACACAAGGCTGCTTCCATTCAGATGATAAAAAATCCTTCTTTCCCTCCAACAGACGGCCCAACGTACGGGTGCAATCGGATGACCATCTGCGCCCCCCGCGCTCTCCGGTGGGGATTGTTTATCACTCCAAAGTTTTCTCATTGAGGTAGTCCAAGAAATCGTTGTGTCTTTTCTGTATGCTTATTGTGCTCCAAAGAAATCTCTGAATGTGAAACGTTGAAAGGGTAATTAGGTCCAACAAATTCTCTATACAAGCCTTTCACATCACACGGCTGATCGACAGGGGCAAGAAAAGGCAGAAGAATTCTGGAGAAATGGTGGCATTTTAAAATGACATCGCGTTTCTCAAGCTTTTACTTGACTGGGTGCTCTCTACCCAGGAGAGATCAGCAGTCTCACAGCAATACTGGAATTGAAGATGCAGGGAGCAGAAACCGAAAGAATTAATCAAGAAGAAGAATATGGGGAAGCCTGATCTTGTTCGTGAGTAGTGAAACTTATACACTTAGACGAAAAGACAGATTACTGATGCATCGAACAACGAATACAAAATATCGCAGTACTCGACGATCACCTGCACATAACGGCATCAACAAGGCACACCGGGAAGATAGGTTTCACCGCAAAGAGCGATATTTTTAGGGCAACAATCTACATTGATGTAGATGTAGATGGATCGTATTCTTTGATATATTTAACTTTCGACATAATCCTGTTGAAAATCTTGCAATGCGATAGTCTTTGCGATGACTCCATGTGAAACAATTTACATTTCTCTGGCATGCACTGGTATAGTACCCTCTGAGTTTATACTGAGTGCAAAAAATTAAACCTTGCACAGGGAGAGACTTTTCTATCTGGCCAGACTGAAGCATCATATTTACATTTGAATTCGACCATGTCAGACTAAATATTAGGTTATCAAGGACTTCTGTCAATAAAATAAGGTAAAACACAGTGCATACAGCGAGGCATTAAAAGATAAATGTATAATTTACCGGTTGCATTGGCACTGACTGCTGCCCGATGCTCATCGGAGGGACAGTATCAATCAGGCGATACTTACATTGTTAACTCTTGCAAGAGTCTAAAGACCAGGCATTGTAATGAACGACTTTAATAGTAACAGGGGCTCTCGAGATTTTAAGACAACAACCCTCATGGAGCCCACCAGTCTGGGGTCCTTGTCTTCCTCCCAAACCGTTCCCTCCTGATCGCTCCTTCCACTTGAGAGTCCTGGAGCGCCGTCTGCGCCCTTGTCGGGCGACAGGTACTTCTATGGTCCTTGAAATGCAACTGCAAGAACACATATGAAAATAATAGGCTCATGCCCGTCCTAGATACAGTGTTCTCGTTTCTAGGAGTAACTCAGCTTGTCTTGCTGCCTGGATGTCTGGGATTGAACGGATTGACATCTGTTCGTTAATGTCGTGCTAAACTTGCATATGTACGCCATACCTACCATTCATACGATGAGGTAGGAGAGGACTCTTTGTCGCCGCACACGCGAAAATTTCAAATCGTCTGCCCACTTTCCGGACGGATGTAGTGCTAATCTTGGTCGTGCACATAATGGAATGTAACAGAGAACTGGATACAGTAGTGAGAAATAGCAGGTATGATGGCAATTCAGTGATCATCAGCTTCTACTACTGAACCTTCCAAGTCTACATCTACGATGTAGATTTGCCACTGTCATCTGGAATTGCTTCCTCCTTGACCCAGAATGGCCTTCCCCTGACGTAAGAGATGACCTTGTCGGGGTGTACCCAAGGGTATTGTGCGTTCTGTATTTCAGCCAGTGCACAATGTGCAACAATTTCTGTACTGACTGATTCGCCGAGAGTCAGTTCCTAGCTAGGGAGCGATAGAAGGCACACGCAGGAAAGGCGTTTTTTTCCCCTTGATACGGGGGATACTGATTAGACCTTTAGTGCAACTATCCGTCCTTCAGTCAGTGACGACCTCTATTGGTAATGAGTGTCGGTGTCATGACGATAGCGGCTGGCGATGTGCATGATCCCTGTTTCTACCCTTCAGCTTCATCTTTGTGTCAAATATTTGACATTTCCTCAAAACAACAATTTATTTTTAGTTTCCATCGTCATTGTTCACATACACGCATGCAAGCAAACATAGGCATGTTTTTCGGAGATGGAGTAATTACGCAATGGCGTAGTATACAGCATGTATTCGCGCCAAGCTCGAATCGAAACACGACACAGTTTTGGCGCCTTTGAGCGCGCTTGCGATCTTACCAGCCATTTACACGTGCCCATTCAATCCCGCCAAAGAAATCAAACATATAAACGTAATACTGGTATTCCGTTGACTGGTACCAGTCGCCGCGCACACCGCCAGGATATCTCACCACTCTGCCTTCTGCTCTTGTGTTCAGAGTCTCGGGACTCGATGGAGACTTCTAAGGAGGCTACGGTTTTAAAATTATTAGCCGAACAGCGAGCTGAGCTCCAAGAGGACTTGGCCAAGTATGTGTCCGACCCCGATGCTACCGAGACAGACACCGACAATGAACGAGATTCCGATACGCCTGTCCTCGACAAGTTTTTGTTTAGTCTGGCGGAGTGGGGGCCGTCGTTGAAATGACGAATTTCTCCCTCAACGAATTCAATGCTCTTTGGAATGTTGTTAAGGAAAAGGTGGAATCTGAAAGGAATACAGATCGCGGACGGAAATCTCAGCACTACCCGAAGGACGTGCTTTTTATGTTACTCTCTACTCTGAAGCATGCAGGTCACTGGGACTTCAACGGCAAAATGTTTGGTGTGAAGGGACCTACATTTGAGCGCATGATTATTGGATTTGCTGATAAGGTGGTTGATATACTGTACGAGACAGTGGTGCTGAGATGGGAGGAGCGATCCACAATGGAGCGTCTCATCAAAGATAACAGCACATTCAGGCATTACAAATTTGCATTGTACGCCACAGACTTCACCTTTCAGAACTCCAACCGCCCTGGTGGCAACCATGAGGAGGCTAAGAGGCACTTTAGCAACGAACACAAGTTACATGGCTATAAATCGGAGGTGTCGGTGTTGCCTAACGGCATTGCAATTGGATGCACACCTAATCACCCAGGATCCGTATTAGACTTAGGCATATTCCGAGAGAACATCAAATGGCATCAGGCTGCTCATTCAAAAACAGATCGCGAGGGACGTAGCTGTCCGGATGTTGGGCCAATGACGGAGGAGCATGACGGACTGTGGGCTGTCCTGACGGATGAAGGATATCAGGGGGCGGCAGATGTGATCAGGGCGATAACTGTGGGATAACTCCTCTCCGCCCTGGGTTGGGTGAGAGGCGGAGGCTTTAGCGAGGGAGCACGCGGCGCGGACGCGATGCGCCAATTGAACGGATCGGACGAGCTCGCGAAAAGGGAGTGGCTCACTGGCCGGTTACGCGCAGTCGCCCCGTGGTGCGTGAACGGGAGCGACCGGTAACGGGTTACAAGCCAGCGCGCGCGACGGACAACTGAAAACGGACGTACGTAGGTGCAAAAGGGACGGGGGCGAGCTTGCCCCCGTTTACTAGTGGGGACGGGTGCCAGGTCTTAACCCCGCAGAGGGACGCCTCGGACACCTGCCCCAGTACATTAGTACAGTACCTGCCGCCTAGTGCGTGCCGGGTACTGTACACAATTAAAAAACTAGCGCCATAATTGCTACTACCGCACGGACGCTGCTACTACACGTGTGCACTACTGTACACGCGTGTTGCTTACAGACTACCGCACGGACGACACGTGTGCTAACGCCCACACGTAACACGCGTAGACTACCGCTCGGACGACACGTGCACTACTGTACACGTACGCCAGATTACGACCGCTCGGCATGCGCGTGCGCTCGCTACACGTGGGCACAGCCGCCCACGTGTATACCGTATACGGCCGTCCGATGACCTCCGCGCGCTCGCGCCGGTCATTATACTACAATAACTAAGAAAAAGCCGAAGGGAGGATCGCTGTCGCATGATGAGCAGCGACTGAATCGCAAAATCAGCTCGGACGGCATCATTGTGGGTAATGTTTTGGAAAGCTGTCGACGTTGTGGGCAATCATGGCTAACAAGTGGCGATGGGACGAGAAGCAGTATGACAAAATATTTCGGCTCTGCCTGTCTTGGACAAATCTTCATGTGAAGTGGCACCCTTTACGAGACGAAGATAATCAGCATGCTAAACAATATAGGAGGCGTTTATTGGAGATAGGTGTGAAGAAGGCCGAGAAGCGCAAGGCATCACAACAGATGTACCGTGCCAAGCGTGCGGCTCGCATGTCTGTTCAATTGGGAGGTGATAGACTGAACGAGGAGATGGGCGCCGGCGCTATGCTGGATTTGCTTGAATAAGATTGTGCTGTGCTGCCAAATAAACTAGTCCGTCTTCTACCCGAGCTCAACGTTCTTTCCAGTGGTGGCCGGGGCGGAGAAGCGCGCCCCGCATGCATCGTCGCCTTTCTCCACGACACGCACCAGCTCCAGGTCCGCGCCGGCGCGCCTCGCGGCGCGCCTCAGCGCCGCGACAGCCCTCATCAGCCTGCGCCGGTCGCGCCTGCCGCCCGTGAGCCGCATCTTGCTCAAACCCTCCGTCACGCCCTCGACGCCATCCCCCGTCGCCGCATTGACCATGATTTTCCGGGTGAGATTGCCGTCCGGCCTAACGGAGCGCGTCACGCTGCCGCCCAACGGCTCGCTTTCCGACCTAGGCGGTCTCATCGACTCGCTGGGCGCCATGGACGGGCTCTTCAGCCCGCACAGCGACGTCAAGCTCGCCACGACCTTCGACGTCTCCACGGCGCGCCAGGGCGATTTTTTGTACGTCAAGGGGAAGCTGAAGGAGGCTGCGCCTGCGGCAAGTCCGTTGCCGCCCAGCAAACCGCAGGGGAAGGAAGCCGCGGACGATGAAGACAAGAAAGATGACGAGTGGCGTCCGCGCTGTCTGCGCGGGCCGAGGGGCATGTGCGAAAGCTGCATGCCCAAGGAGAATAAGCGCGAGCGCTACATGGCGGAGCTGGCCAAATGGAAGGGGCGTGGCATGAGCGTCGCGGTCATGGAGGCCTTGAACAAGTGCAAAGTAGCGGCGCAAAAGGACGCGTAGGCCACGGCCGCGGCCGTGGATACGTATGCTGCCAATGAATTTCAGTCGTACCTGGCAAAGACGCACTTTTCGCAGCAGCGCATCGGCATCTGCTATGGCGATGTCGACCAGGAAACAGGCGAGACCCGCGTGTTGGCGAAATACGAGCCGCCACAACGGGGGGACGATCAGCGTTACATAATGGTGGAAGATGAAGAGGCGTGCGATATGACGTCGCGGGCGGATGCGTTGGCGGACATGTTGGGGCTCAAGAAAGTTGGCGTCGTGTTTTCAAACAGACCGCGCAAGTGTATTTTATCGGCTTTGGATGTTGTCTTTGTCTCGCCACTCCTCAGTACGATGAGTACGGAGGAGAGAAAAGCTTTTGTCGTGCTCGTCGTCAGCTTTGCCGAGACGGGCGAGACAAACTTTGAGGCGTATCAAATCTCAGACTTGGCTGTCGGACTGTACGAAGCTGAGATTCTCAAAGGCGAAGAACACCTTGGCGACCGCACCTCCCTCTTCCCTTCTCTCTCGCCGCTGCCCCCGCAGCTTGCCCTCGCCATCGCCATCGCTATTTCGCTCTCCCTCCCTAAAGCTCTTGTCGCACCCGTCTTGCCTGCCATTGCGCTCGTCAGCGCCATCGCCATTTCCCTCTCCCTCTCCCTCTCTAAAGGCCCTTTCGCACCTGTCCTGCCTGCCATTGCGCTTTTGATCTTCCATTGCGCTCCCCCACGCCCCCGAATCGTGCTTAAGTACCCGCGCGCGCCGCGTCTCGCGCCAAACACCCCCCTCCTTCCTTGCGCGGTGCGTGTCAGTGCGGTCTAGAACGAGGAAGGGCGATCCACAGGAGGGCGGGCGGGCGGATGGCACGCAACGGGGTCGCGGCGCGCTCGTGCGCACCGCGCCCCGACAGCATGTCCCGCCCCGATTCTACGCGTCGCCACGCGCCAGCACCACGCCCGCCTACGTGGCTGTGGTATAACTACCTTCGTCCCGACCACTCGGAACGAGGGGGGTTAGAGGTAAGGGAGCGCGCGCCGCTGGGCAACCCACGCGAGCGCAAACCGTACGGAAGGACTCGAAAAGAGGGAAGGCTCACGTGGCCGGTGACGCGCAGCCGGTCGGTGGTGTTAGATCCGGACGGCCGGTCACGGGTTAGAAGCCTGAGACTTAGAGGTAAAACCGGACGGAGTTAGCAAAAAGCCGTAAAGGGAAGGGAGGCGAGTCTGCCCCCGTTTACTGGAACGGGGCAGGTGCCCCTGGTCTTAACCCCTCAGTGGGACGCCAGGACAACTGTCCCGCTACAGTAGCTGTTACATACTGTATACCAGCTACTGTACTAAATTGGCTAATTTGTGCCATTAACCACTAATTGCTAATTACTTACCGGATGGTCGCACACGTGTGCCCGTGGCCACGGCCGGCGCCAACGGTTGTGTCACGTGTACGCCGTGGAGGTACTACTGTGCTCGCAGCGGGCGCGTGCACGATTACTACAGTAGTAACCGCCCGTCTCGGGGGTTCTCATCTCCCACCGGGGGTCGCGGTGTGGAGTTGTACCACAGTGGCCTCCTCTTGTCCTGTTTCTGTCCACCCATAAAAGACTTCCAGCTGCCGTAAACCGCTTGTCAATAATCTTTCACTTGTTCTATTGGCCTCTGCCAGGAGCAATACCAGCAAGCAGTTTCATCATTACCTCTCGAAGTCCTTAAAATCCTCAAGACCGATAAAGAAGTCCCCAAAGAATCCTTTATATCTGCACTTAGCACGCTGTAGTGCTGAAGGTCATTGCGTAAATTCTTTCTCTTCTCTACTGGCTATGTCGTTCTATAATCTGTCGTGCTTTGTGCAGTTGCTGTGTTTTTCGTATATTCTCTGTCCACAGCTGCAAACACACTGCTCTGCACAGGGACCAACCATCTTTTGCACTTTTACCAATTAATTGAGTTCGAGTTCTATTGAGAATACAAGTTGAAAACGCATCTAGGGACATTTGTTGAATTTAGTGTAAGCTAGCACAGTAATGATCTCGCCGTCGCGCATCTCCCGAGATCATTCCCCGAACGCTCTGGGTATTTAGCCGCGAGCAGAAGCGCACAACCGCGGATAAAGAGGAAAGGGGACACCGGACAGAGTCACAAGTTTCTACATGGTAGCATTGGCTTGAGATACACTCACAAGTACTCACTTACGTAATGGCAGATAACCGCAGCGAGAGCGACAGTCGTCGACGTATCCCAAAATTGGAGGGGAGTCAGAACTTTCCAGTGTGGCGCATTTACTTAATGGAACTCCTCGATTATTACGATGTGTTGAATGTAATCACAGACCCGGAACCAGATCCCAACGCTTCTGCAACCATTATCAACCGCTGGAACAAAGCTAACAAGAAAGTGCGTTCCGAAATCGTGTTCAACCTCGGAACCGAACCCATTGCAGTCGTCACCCAGTTGCTTACCGATAGAGCTTCTGCAGCCGATGTTTGGAAGAAACTGGAGTCCTCATATCAGAAGGAAAACATTCAGTCGAAGCTCAACTTGCGCAACAAGCTCCACTTGATGTTATTCAAGGAAGAACAAGAACCCCAAGACTTCTTCACTACCCTCGAACGGATATTCATTGACCTCGCAAGGCTCAAAGATCCCGTAATGGAAAACGACAAAGTCGCTATTCTACTTCGCTTCCTACCAAACTCTTACATGCACACTGCTTTGCTATCAGAGGAAAACAACATGGATTATGGCGCCATTTTGGCCATGATCAAGTCTGAGCATGGCCGCAGGGAGCATAAGAATGGACACGAAAACTTGCAAGCACCGACCCCGGCGGCAAGGATGACCAAGTTCGGACTTGGTGGATCTACCAAGGACAAAAAAAATATCGAGTGCTGGGGTTGTGGTCGCCGCGGACATTTTCGCAGTGAGTGCCGTAAGGAGCTCACAAAGAAGAAGCGTCAAGGCTTCGGTCGCGCAAACAGACCTGGAAAATTTTCCCGTAATAGAGGCGGTTCATTCCGCAGGAATGGGAACTATCGTTACGACCGCCATGTAAATCAACAGTACAACGACCAGAACCAAGACGGAAACCCGAGCTGAGGATTCATCCCCCGCGCAGATTCCAGGCTTGATTTCAACCGAAAGAACGTGTCCTTCGGTGATGAAGGAACTCCGGCAGAACAGGGCAGTCAGGCATTCCAGCGCCCCAAGGGTTTCCTATTCCGCGAAAGAAGTTTCTCGAGTAAGACGATTAAGTCGCAGTCCACCTGGATGGATGGTGGAGCGAACGGGAACTTTGTTTTGGATCGCAATTTGATCTTCGACTACCATCTAGTTGCAGGAACAGAAGTCGACATCTGTGAAGTACGATCCAAGATTGTTGGAATTGGCAAGATTCGTCTCCCGATCGGCAAAGGAATAGTCGTTGAGGCAAGCCACGGCCCGAACTTCAACGAAAACATGTTTTGCCAGTCGCAGCTAATCAGACTTTTCAAGATTGAGCTTCAATCAGCTGACGGCAACACAACTGGATTGGAAGGAGCACTCTTCTTTGACAAGTCATCTGGAAAATTACTCCTCACAAGCCCGTTAACAAACGGCATCTAACCCTTGCCTTCGCCGAGAAGGATGGTCGCACCAACCGTATTTTCCGCAAAGTCGACAAAAGAGAGGTCAGAAAATTTTTGGCACGAGGTTCTCGGCCATATCGGAGTCAAAAGGATGCAGCTCGTCCCCAAGTTGTGCATAGGTATTCCGGAGGTAAACAGCAGCGAATGCAAGGACATGCAGTGCATACCCTGCATCACAGCAGCAACAAAGAGGGCACCACTCTAGTCAGTCAGAAGTGTGGCAAGCCATCCGCTGGAGCTAACCCACACCGACATCGCTGGACCGATAAACCCTGCCTCCATTTCCGGCAAGGTATATATGGACGTCTTCCTTGACGACCATACGAGGATGTAGATGGTGTATTTTCTCAACCACAAGTCCGAGTTCTTCAAAACTTTAAACGGATATCAATCGCTCGTCGAAAACGAGCAGCTGTTAAAAGCACACCCCAATGCTCCTGGTCTTCGCATGTTCCGAATAAGATTGGACAGAGCGGGTGAACACAGTAGCCTTAACGTTCACACGCATGCCATGGAGAACGGCATCATTCTCGAGTAATCTCCGCCGTAAGGTAGTCAGTCCAACGGAGCTGCAGAACGGTTGATTCAAGAGCTTTGAAAAATGGCAAGGACGTTGTTACATACCACAGAGCTTCCAACATCATTGTGGCGAGAGGCAATGTCTCATGGCAACTGGCTAAGAAACAGGCTGCCGAGCAGCCGCATCAACATGGAGATACCGTACACTCGTTAGTACGGGACGAAGCCAGACTTCACAACTTTGCTCAAGTTCGGAACGGAAGGACATGCGTTCATATATCGTTCCCACACGGTCGCAGACAAGAAGCGGCTCCCGAGAACTCTTCACCGATTTTTCGTCGGCATGGACAGTAACTCAACACTGTATCGCATATATGTACCGAGAAAGCAGTCCATTGTCGTTTGCAGGACGCGAGACTTCACAGTTCTAACGCCTGATGGAAACAAGCTCCCATTAATGCCGTCTCTGCTTCACCACATATCGCAACAGAGAGAGCTCGACGAAGTTCAGCAGAAGGAAAAAGAAGCCTATGATAAAGAAGAGGCCCTTCAGCAGTGCTTCTACGTAGCAGGTAGTCACTCTGTTATCTTGAAGTCCAAGGTCCATGACAAGCGCATCTCGGTGTGCTTTGATGACGCCCGTCGCATCCCAGACTGGGCAGAGGCAATTAATCGAGAATTGACGCACTGATCTCTCGTGGTACATGGGAGTACGTGGACCGACGCCCTAACATGTACGTCTTGTTCTACACTTGGAACTTTCGTATCAAAGAGTCACCGGGCGAGTACGTCGATATCCTGCACAAGGTAAGATGCTGTCTTCGGGGAGACAGGCAACGAACGTACTTGGACTTCGACCCGTATGAAGTATACGCTCCGGTTGCACGACATGAGACAATTCGACTTCTTCTCGCTAAAGTCGCGGCCAAGAACCTCATCCTGGATCCAGGCGCCCTCGAGGGCGCCGACGTGAGTAACGCGTACCTGTACGTGATTTGGATGAACCTGTGTTCATGGGGCAACCGACCGACTCAAGTGGTGCAGAGCGAGCACCAGGAAAAACTTGTAAAGTTCTGAAGTCCATCTACGGAATGACTGAAGCTGGAAAGATATGGGGCAATTTGTTTCACAGAACCGTGACATCCTGGGGGTTTTGCCAGTCTGGCGTAGACAAGAGGTTGTACATCCTGATAACTTCAAAGGGCTTCGTCATCTTTACCGTCGTTGTGGATGATATGGCAATGGCTTCCGATTCTAGAGAACTTCTTGAGAATGTCAAGAACAGACTGACGAAAAGTTTGAAGGTGAAACTACTTGGTCCCTTAACATCTTTCATTGGTTGGAACCTCGTCCGAACGACTGAAGGAATATACGTATCCCAGAGAAAGTACCTGGAAAACATCCTACATGAACACAGCCTCTCTCATGTCAAACTCGTTGCAACCCCACTACCGCTGAACTCAGACATCACAGCCCTGCACGACGGAGATGTTACCCTTTGCAAGGATGAACATTCAAGATATCGCTCTGTCGTCGGCTTGATATCATACGCCGCCATCTGCACAAGACCTGACTTGTCATTCGCCATCTCAACATTGGCGGGGCAAGTGCATGCTCCGGCCGAGCGGCACCTTGTTCTAGCCAAGCGGGTGGTGAGGTATGTAGCTGGAACTCTTGACAAGTCTTTTTTCTTCCCCGCCAATCACACGAGCGAACTGATGAGAGCACAATCGGACAGCGACTGGGCTGGGTGTCATGACACAAGGCGTTCGACTTCTGGAACTGTCATTACCGTCAACGCTGCACCCATATATTGGACATCCAGGAGACAATCGATGGTATCTTTATCATCAGCCGAAGCCGAATATATTGCACTGTCACAATGTAGCAAACAGCTCTCTTGGCACTCGGGTCGTCCCTCCCGAGTCTCGTCGTTCCCCCTGGCCGATATTGGAAGTCGCTGATTATTACCCCCGTGGGAAAGGATTCGTTCCGGAGTGCTTTCATCCTCCTGAGGTCGCTTCGGATGCCGTTCCGATTTTTCCTCCGAATAGTCGTGGGGCTGTCTCGGCCGTGCCGTCCCTATACGGGGGCGAGTCCGTCGCTGCGCCTCCCGAAGGAAGGGGACCTGTCTATTTTGACGACGACGATGTTCCCTCTCCGGTACCGGTGGCTCCTCTGAGGTCCGTGCTGCCTCCCGATGACGGGGGTGGAGCGACCCAGTCGGCCGCTGCGGTTGTGGAGGACATCGTTGAAGTTCCTGCCTCCAGCCCGCCTGCTGGTGCGACGGCTAGCTTCGTCGCCGCCATGCCCGAACTCGTCTTGGAGACGTTCGACCAAGTGGACGTACCGCCCATTGTGGATGAAGACCTCAGGGCGGCTTGGCAGGAGTATCTTGACAATGCCCAAAACTATGGGGCTGAACCGGCTGCTACGGTTCCGGCCGTCCTTCGTCAAGCGGCAACCCTCATACGGGACCCTCATACCCTTGAACGTACACGTTCGGCTCTGAATGAGGTGCAGTCTGCCCTTAGCGGGATTCTGCAGGCCAGCGTTCGGGACGTGACCGACGGCGCTATTTCGGACGTCCTCGTCCGGTTCGGGCTTGAGCCTGACCGTTCTGCCGGTAGTGGGGCCGACGTGGCCTCAGCCTCCAATTATGCTGGCGCCCCTTCTCGTAAGCGTCCTCGTCCGGGTACTCCCACCTCCAAATAAACTGCCTTTGCATTTGTTTCGTCCTCATCGCGGTTGTCTTCCTTCGTACTGTAGTCCACAGATCGGCGACGCCCGGTGCCTGCGCTCTCCCGTACAGGGTTTCTTCCAGCGGCAATCGTCGTCGCTACGCCCATGATGGGTCGTTCGTGCGTTACTAATATCCATGTGGGGTCATGAATTCGCCTTCGTTAGGCTAGTGACTGCCCGATCGGGGTTTTCCTTTGCAATCAAAATCGGCCTTCTTGCCAGTAAAACGTGCCTAGTTTTCTCGTCTTCGAGGCTTGTCCTTGTAAATTAACGAGCCCCCATTGGACGTTCCCTAAAATCTTCGTGCCTCAAACCGCCGCCTCTGTCTCATAGGGCGTTCCCATTGGGTGTTGACAATTTTTGCGCAAATAATCTCATTCTTTCCGTACACTTCATCCTTTCTTCCCCCTCTTCTTGGACCGACCGTCTCGGTCAGTGTCTAGCTCGGTATCGGCGGATGAAGTTCTCTGGGAGGTACCTCCCAGAGAACTTCATGAGTATCCCTGGGAG
>NW_005178551.1:198590-217463 GCF_000350225.1 Chondrus crispus | reverse complement strand
TCGCTCCCAGGTGTCCTCTTTGGGGATGTAGCCGAACCATCGGACGCGATAAAGTGGGGAGCCGTCGTCCGACTCGCCATGGGCGACGATGCGGTCTATGCCGTGCTTTGTATCCGGTTTGGCCTCAGCGGCCTCCTGATGGACGGGGACCTCGCTGTCCGGGTCGATGGAGACCGCCTGGGTGGTCCGTGATACGGAGGCCCTTTCGGGTGGTGTGGTTCCGCATGCCGGGGGTATCGCCATGGGCGTCGACCTTACGGACGAGGGGGCCTTCGGGACGGAGGGTTGCGGCACCTTTGTCACACGGTTTATGGATACTGCATCCAAGAGACCGTTGCGCTCAATCGTGACCGTGTCTCCGCCCACTGGCGCCTTTATGACCCTATAGGGACCTGTCGTTTTAGGAAGGAGTTTCCGGTGGCCGTCCTCATTCTCGAGCGGCGTCGCGGAAAAATCCGGGGGTCTGTCGAGAAAGACCTCCTGTCCGACCTCGAAGGAGGGTAACGTCCTTACGGCCTTGTCGAAATTTCTCTTGTACTGTGCTTGGGCGTGAGTCAACTTGGTACCCGCGCGGGGGAGAATCTTCCGCACCCGCTGTACGGTGATTCGCTTCATTTGTGCCGATGTCGGTTCACTCCCATTTGGGGACGGTATGGCGCTAGAAGGAGCTTGTACCCATATCCCTGGTGGGTGCGGCGTCAAGATGAGGTCAAATAGGGTCGTACCCGTCGACTTGTGGACCTGCATATTGTACGCGTACGTCAGGGGTTGTACGTAATCGTTCCAGTCCCGTTGGTGTTCGGAGACGTAATACCGCAGTCGGGTCGCTCACGTCCGGTTAAATCTCTCGGCCTGACCGTTAGTTTGCGGATGATAGGCCGTCGTGAGCACGTGCCGAATTCCGAGAAGGCCGCACACAGCTTCGAAGAATTTAGCTGTGAACTGGGGTCCGTTGTCGGTCAGCAGTGTATCCCGCATGCCATACAGGTATACCCACGCGTCAAGGAATGTTTGGGCCACCTGCTGAGCTTGAGTTGTCCGAAGGGGTATAGCGCGGCACAGCTTGGTAAAGCGGTCCGTGATGACCAATATGTGGCGGTTCCCGTGTGGAGTTTTTGGCAAGGGTCCATACAGGTCCATGGCGACAAATTCTAGCGGCCCGGCGGCGGGGAACAACGTTAGCTTCTTCTGCTGGCGGTATTGCGTTCCCCTCACGCGGGCGCACGACCGGCAGTCGGCGACCGTCTGTTGGACGTCCGAAGCCATATGAGGCCAGTAGTACAGACGCCTCATTGTCTCGTACATCTTGCTCGTGCCGGGGTGTCCCTGTAATCTCGGGTAATGACTCAAGAAGGAGATTCTCGCCCTCAGGGACGCTGGGACCACGATCTGTATACTCTCGTCCGAGGGTGCGCGCCGGCACAGGAGGCCGTGTTGATTGACCTCGAAATGCGTTCCCGATTTCCCGACCTCTTCCATCATGGTCTTACAATACGAGTCTGTCTTCTGCTCCCGAATTAGGTCGTCTTGCATCACGGGCAATATCTCAGCATCATCATGCCCGAGAGTCATCACGTCCGGGTTGCCGGGATAACGAGGTGTCACGCCCTCGGAGGACAGTAGATCTCCTTGTACGTCTTCGTCTACCACGTAGCAAGGTATTTCATCCCTCAGGGTCGAAGTATCCAATCCGGTCGTCTCAAGCCGCGAGAGGGCGTCGGCTACCTGGTGTTTAATCGCGGCACGGTGTTCGACTATGAAGTCGTATTCCGATAACTGGAGGCGCCAGGGGGCTAATCGTCCCTTGGCATCGGCTCGGTTCAGGACCCACCTCAGGGAATCGTGGTCCGTCCGAACGGTAAATCTTTGTCCCTCCAGGTACGGCCGTAGGAGGAGGATAGCCCAAACAATGGCCAAACATTCCTTTTCCGTCGTAGTGTAGTCGCGCTCCTGCTTTGTCAGGGCTCGACTCCAATACCCAATTGGGACGTAAACAGGACCCTCTTGGTCCTGCAGGAGAGTGCATCCCACCTGATGGTCACATGCGTCTGTGTCCAACTTGTAGCTCCCTTTTTGCTTGGGCAACGCCAGGGTTGGAGGTGAAGTGAGACGACGTTTCTGCTCCTCGAACGCCTCGTGCTCTTCGTCCGTGAGGTGGCCAAATTTTGCGGGCTGTCCTTTCTCGAGCTTGCGATTCAAGGGGGTTGCAATGGTGCAAAGTTTGGCACAAAGGGCCGGAATAGGTTACAGAGACCGATAATGGAACGGATTCTCGTCTGGGTTGTCGGCGCCTTGGCTTGCTGGATTGCTTCGCACGTTCGTGAGCTCACCTCCAACTTTCCAGGTCGAATAACGTGACCCAGATAGTCCACCGAGGTTTGAAAGAAATGGCACTTGGGGAGTTTGAGGGACACTCCCGCATCTTTTCACATCCCCAAGATCGTCCTCATGTGGGTGAAGTGCTCCTGTAAGGTCTTGGAGTATACGATGACGTCGTCGAGATACACCAACGTGTATTGCCATCTAACTGTAGCATAATCGCGAGGACGTTATTTGAACGGGCGGGGCGACTACTGTACTCCCGCAAAATGAATTACAGCGCGCACACCCGCGTCTGTAAGTACGCGCTTGCTGCTCGCTGTGCACGTGTACAGCGTGACGATCCGGAGTAAGGCGCGCGAGCTTACCGTGTAAGGCGCTACCTAGATACTGTAGTATATGTTATGATAGATTATTTACTTGTATATTAAATGACAGGGCGACCGGCGGCGGAGGGAGGACAAGGACAAGCACGGGTTTGGTACCAGATCCTCCACCGCAGGTCTAACCACGTCCGCTTATTCTAGACGCGTTCACTAAACGCGAGCGCTTTAACCAAGAACTAACGCAGGTAGCGCTCTCGACACGTACGCCAGCGAGCCGGATCCGCCTCCGCCCGTCGGCGCTAGAACGCTAACTAGCGCCGCCCCGGGGCGTCGAGCGCGTCGATCCACTCCAACGCGTAGGCGCCCGCGTCCGCTCCCCACCGCTCTACCACGCTACCACCGCCCGCGTACGTTCTGGTGTTTGTGTGTTTTTCTCTTTCTCGCGTTAACACAGGCCTTACGCAAACCTAGCTAAACCCCCACTGCGACCGGGGGTCTATGCTACACTAACCCGTGACAGGATAATGTCCACCGCCCTTTGAAAAGTCACTGGGGCGTTCTTGAGACCAAACGGCATCCGCATGAATCGGTACAACCCCATATGGGACGTGAACGTCGTCTTATCCTTGTCGGCTTTATCCACCTCGACTTTCCAGTATCCGCTGTTGCAGTCAATGGTGGAGAAGATGGTGGCGTCCCCAAGGGAGTCAATGCATTCGTCCATCCGCGGAATGGGGTACGAGTCCCGACGGGTCAACGCGTTGAGGCGCCGGTAGTCCACACAAAAGCGTAGGGTGCCGTCTTTCTTTGGCACCAGGACTACGGGGCTAGCCCATTCTGAGCTGGATAGCTCAATGACCCACTCTTTTAACATCCGCTCAATCTCGGTCTTTTTGATGGCTCCGGCGCGATGCCCCGCCCGATAAGGGGGCTGATAAACAGGCCGGGCGCCATCCTCGAGGTCTATCCGATGCTTGGCGCTCGCTATGGTCCCCAATCGCCCGGACCACATGTCTTCGAACTCCCGTAACAGGTCCACAATTCCGGTCCTGTGGGTCTGGTATTCGGCGCCTATCTCCAGCTGCTCGGTCCAGTGATCCGGTCGACTACTTCGCTCCTCGCCAACTTTTCCTTCATCCCGTCCCGGCGAGGGGGGACCACCAAAGGGGTCGAGGCCCAACTCTTGAGCCTGTTGGAACGTTATCGTCAGCCCCGCTCGGGGAGCCGATAATGCGAGCCCTATGACAGCTCCCTTCGGAATCCGTACCGGTCGATCACGGAAATTGCTCATGCGGACCCAAAATGGGAGCCCTGTGGGCTCCATTACCCCGTTCGCCATCAGGCTGAGGTTCTTCTTAACCGTTTTCGGGTGACACTGGAGGAACACCAGGCCTCTTTCCTCGGTGTTTACCAATACCGGAACTTATGACATCGAGGGTAGCACAATCTGCTTAGCCACTGGCACTTTGTTGGATCTCGTCCGTGTCGGCAGGTTCTTCATATTTTTCCGATTCCCATTGGGCCCCGGGGCGCTCCCCAGCAAGGTCACACTTCCTCCAGTGCGGAAGACAACTCGCCTTTCTTTTGGGAAGATGCCCTTCACATGGCGATCGATAAACTCCGTCCCAAAATGGCGCTCCCCGCTAGGTTGCTCGCCACTAAAAAATGCGTCCTCGTGGTCATATTTCCAATTCGGACGTGTAGCACCACCACTCCGCTAAGAGCCATTGCATTCTTCGAAGCGTCCGTTATTCGTGGGGTCGGTTTTCTCGCCGCATTCTCTCTCCAATTTGGGGGAAGGACGCGCTCGTGGATAATGTCAGGGCCGGCTCCAGTGTCTAGAACACCCCTGATAGGAAACATAACCGTCGGTCGGCATCCGACTGACAGGTCAAATTTATAGTTCTCCTTTCTCAGGAAGCAAACCGGGTCTCTTGCTACGTTATTCCCACGAGGCTTTCCCTTCTGCCGGTGCCAGTGTGTTCTTCGGGTCGGGGGTGCTTCTCTCCGGACGAGGCTCGGTTTAAGAGAGACAGAAGCCTCTTCGCTGCCTCCCTGTCGTTTCCCGGTCTCCTTCCGTGGGCGCCGCCGGAATACGCGCCCGGTTCGATAATCTGGGTCCCCTGCGGGACCCCTGGAAACGAGGTTGTCCGGAAACTCGGCGACGGATTCGCCCTTGGTGAGTTTCGAGCCCGTCCCCCAGGGCTGTAATTCCTCTGGGTGCGTCTCTGTTGGAAGTTTGTCTCCAGTTGGGCCAAAATCAGAGCTCGGACGTCTGGCGACATCCCACGACAGCAAGGTCTCTCCCACGAAAGGCAGAGGCGGCAGGGCGTTCCGCTGCTCGCGTCCTGTCGAGGTGGCTCCCAATGCCGGGCGTCTCCTCCCCGACGGTGTGTGTTTGGCTTGGGCCACATACTGCTCCCACCCTCTAGTGCCGTCGAACTCGGAGAGGGTGTGAAGTACGTTGTGCGTGTCCCCGGGGGCGAGGGAAACGCGGCCGTCTCGATGGCCATCGCGAGCGGGCGGTCCGAGGAAACATCCACTTTCTCGAGGGGACCCGGTTCGGACGACTCTTCTGAGAGGAGCAGGCTACGCTGCTGGCGTCCTGTCCGGTGGCCCGAGCGGTCCCGGCTCCCTGCGGCTGCCGGGTAATTCTTTCCACCTCGGTAGGCAGTCCAAATGCCCTCGGCCTACCGCGTTAGCTCCGTAAAAGCTATGCGGGGATGCGTAGTGAGGTGGTGACGCACCTGCGTACGGATTGCCGGGAAGAGCCCCTCTGCGAAGAGCGATTTGAGCCGATTATCGGAGAAGACATTTCTACAGTGGAGGGCTTTTCTCCAGAGACGGTCGCCATACTCCGTCTCGGACATCCCTGAACTCTGTATAAAGTTCGTTACCTCGGCGTAGGCTTCTGCGATGACTTCATTGGTCGCGTATGTCCTGAGGATGTAATTGACAACCTCCGGATAGGACGACAACACCTCGTCCCTACGGGCGTCGGCTACTCCAGACTCCCCCACAATACGGGTCTGCACCTTTGCCAAGGCCTTGCAAGTCATGAAGAACTAGAAGAACCAGAGGGCTGCTTCTTCATGCACGCCGTTCTGGTTGCACGCCGCCGTAAACCTGGAGAGGAAACTTAGCACCGCAATCGGGTCGTCTCCACTGAAGGTCACGCCATTCATCTGTAGAGCCATCCGCTTTCCGGCCCTCGAAACCGTGCTGGCAACCTTGGCGTTGTATCGTCCCGAACGGTTGTGCAGCCGATACTGGCGGTAATCCATGACCTTTTTAAAGAGGTCGTTTAGGGGGCGAATCCGACGCACATGCCTCACGTCTACTTCAAAATCGTCCTCAGAGAAGTCTGTTTCGTCCCTCGTGGCGTCACTAGCTTCCGATTCGTCGGTGTCGTATCCCTTGCCCTTGGTCTTTCTCCGGTACTTCTGCGTCGGCAACACTACGCGACCAGCTCCGAGCGGAAACGCGGGTGGCTGTCCCATCTCTTGGGCTTGAAGTCGGCCATAACGCTCTTCTCTATCCCACGGGGTCTCACGTCCCATTTTAGGGTACGGCGGCCGCGCGTTCCCAAGCATCAGCGACGGCGGTAGTACGTCCGTTGTCGCCAACGGCAGTCGCTCTGCCTGCGGCGCTCGAGCGCGCACCTCTGCCCGGGTAACGTCCCCCACGGTTGAAGTGATCGTGTCCCAAAAGGGGCCGCTTCCGACTACTCTGTCCACGGCGCTCCTTACGAGGGTCCGGCTGTGATCCTCAACGATCTTTCGGAGCGTGCTTGTCAATTGCGCCTCCACGGCAGCCGGGATTCGCTTGTCCAGCTCGGCCGTCAACCACGTGTTTAGGGTCGCCCTCTGGGTGAGGTCCCCTAGGTCCCAGTGGGCCTCCAAGGCGTCTCCGTGGTTCGTCATACTATTTGGACGTTCGTCGCCGATTATGGGGGGGCTGGCTTGCTCTCTCCGCGTTGTCGGCCTTCGAGGGGCTCCTCCGCCGGCGCCGGTGGTAAGGCCGCTCTTGTCTGCGATCGCGTCCTTGCGCGGGCCAGGCGCTCCACATGCGCCGTTCGTGCCTCGGCGCTTCTAACGGAGCCCACGTTATCTGTCGAGCCCTCCGGGCGACTTGGTCCCCCGAGCTGGGACCGATTTACTGACTCGTCGTCCCTGACGTCTCGGGGGAAGCCCCCCTGCGATCTGGTGTCTTCTCGTCCACTCATCTTGAAACGAGGCGGTGATTCTCGATCCCTTCTAATCCCTGTCGTCCAATTCGGAGATCAATAAAAGAATCCTAGAAATAGATTTCTAGGTCGGGAGACCAGTTGTAATAATATGGATCCTTCCGGTTCGGTTTTTACCCCGTCACGGAGGGGGTGTCCACGGCAGCGGTAAAATTACAACACCACCAACCTCTCTGCGAGAGCGCCGGTTATGACTCCGGTAAACGGGCGAGTGGAACTGCGACCCCGGAGGGGATAGGCCTCAATGGGCATATGCTTCCACCAGGCCGTGGAACGACCCAACTGGGGAGCGTGTGCTTCCGGCCCTCAGGAATAACCCGCACGGGACGATCTGCCTCTTTTTCCTCAGTTCTCGCCACAGGGGGTCGCTGCCCCCTTTACTCTGGGGGCGCACTGCCTCAGCCCCTAAGTACGTCGACCTCCGGCGGCCGGGCAGTACAGTAGTGATCCACTTCTACTTTGGATCACTACAGTGGAGTACCTCTACTGTACTCCACCGGGGAGTAATTTGTAAAGCAGCACACGTGGCTGTACTCCTGCCATCTGTACTCGCAGGCAGAGCGCGCATCACGTGTGCTAGCTAGGACTCCCCCGGCTGACACTCTTATTACACTAATTTCTACGCCCCTACAGGAGGACCTTCTAGTCTACTGTACCCTATCGGGACGTTATACGTACGGCAGTACACGTGGCAATTCCGCCGCCACCTGTCACCCGTGGCGGTACGTGCACCCCGTGTACAAGCTGAGTTATCCCCTCCCTTTCCAGTATTGTCTGATCACCCCTACGGGATCTCCCTCCGGGTTGTTACGTTTACCGACACCGGTCGGTACCCGTTCTCCCACAAGAGGCTGGGAGAAAGAGACCTGCCTTTCTCAGAAGTAGTCACCAGAGGAGATCGGGAAGGAAGGTACAGGCACCATGTTAGACTCTTTTGCCGTTTGTACGGCAGTAAACACCGCAAAGTGGGAGTTTTGATGACGATCTGATGTAGCAGCGGTTGAAGAGGCTGGTGCAGTTGGATTACAATTTTGTATAGCTTGCTCGTGATCCGAGCTTGCATGGGGCTGTTTTCCGCCGGGATTGACTTTGTCCAAGGGAGGTGTCATGGAGACTTGAGGTTTGGCGTCGTTAAATGAGCTCCGGCTCTCAGCTTAGGAGGAAACACTTGTCCACAGTCATTTCTACTTCGATAATTTGGCCTCCATCCAAAAAATGAAATGGCATGAGCATGGGCTTGTGAGAAACGTATGTCGTGTGGGATACGTTTCATCACATTTGACTCCCAAACGTTGTCATTTTTTAATTCGTAAACTCTCTATCTTGCGCGTAGTTTGGACAGAAGGGAAGAGACCCCTCTACCCAAGCATCCGTTCCCCTTCTTATTCCTGTGCCTCTCCCGCGCGATCTGTAACTGCTCTGAGGTTGTACGACTATCGCGCAAAGTCCGTCTGGTGCGTGAATAGCATTTCTTCTCTTGTAAAATAAGGAGGGCGCGCCACAGGCTATGTCAATGAAACCTGAGCCTCTCTACACTCACTGCGCGAAGAAAAGGATACACTTTACTTCACAACCCCACTGTCCCCTTTCGTCCTTCTCAGGGAGGGACAAACATGGATATATTCGTAAGGCAGCGAGCTTCCAGTCGGCGGTGCTAACCGCCGTCACCTGGAACGCAAATCAAATAAAGGAATAAACGTTGACATATTTCGAAACGTGGCGATCAGGGTGTGCGTTCGATATACAGCGAACATTGCGCGCTGCATTTTGCTCGTTTGTTCGTCTCCTGACCAACTCTATCCGTTTTCCTCCGGACCTCTTCCTCCACGACTGCCTAACGAGACTGCTCGTTATTCGGCACGACACTCCCTTCATTTTTGTATTCGCAAGCTACCTCGTATTCTACGAATGGCATCGAACGATACGGCACAGACTAGACCAAAACGTGAATTCTGCGTCCCAAAAAAACATTGTGAGATGCGTAGTCGTCGGACGAACCAGATTCAACGTAGCAAAGGGAATTTACAGTGTCACAGGCCGCGTAGTGACAACGTTCAAAGGCGTGTCAGCAAATCTGTTACAGGTCATGCCGAAGCGGAGGCGGTACATGACGTTGAGCGTGCGACATCACAAGCTGTTCAGATTAAATCGGTTACTTTACATCCGAGCGCAACTACACAACCGAGCGCAAGTCCAAAACGAAGTTTGCACACTTTGGCACGCGTCTATTATACAGCGATCGGAAAAGTGATGGCTGAGGATGGGTCCAAAGTCGGGAGCAAGGAGTTTCCGGTGAATGAATGCCTCGCTGAAAGCAACTGGCATAATGACATTACTTCTTTCTACCACATTGATATATCTTCATACCGCTCGCTCAGAAGAAGAACTCAGTCTTCAGTCTCCATGCGGAGACGGTCGCGGCGAAGAGAAACAACTAATTTCCAAGGGCACCGACCGCCTGAATTTATAAGGGTAATTAGACACGAGCGACGACGATAATTCGTAATTCAGTTCCGGAATGGTGCTCGCGAATCGCAATTATTTTCTTAGCAAGCGTGGTCTGGGAATACGAGGGAAGCCCTCAGTCGCCTTTCATATTTTGTCAGAAATAGCTCCATAGTCTGCGAGTATGGGCCGAAGGGTAACTGCCTCCCGTCAGCAGATGTGAATTCCTTTGATAGTCATGTCGGAGCTAGGTTGGCGACCAAGGCTCTGGATGACATGAAGAAGCACAAAAGTACTTTTAACTCGAACGGCAAAATCACAAAGCAGCACCAGGGTTCAATTTCAGAAAGTTCAAGATCCCGAGTTCCGTTCCGATAAGATGAAATTGGTGGCGGCTGTGAAACACGGCATATGGATCGTGCGTCTTCAAGCTCGGAAGGCTGTTGATCACCATGTCGTTTTGGACGGCGTCAAACGCGAGGTTGTTGATAGCAAAGAGAAGAAGCCCGTATCGGCTTCTTCTCCTCGCTAAAAGCAGCATGGCAGGGACGCATACGCGTCTTTGCGAGGCTGCTTTTCGCGCTTGTGCCGTTGACGATGGCACTGACTTATACATAGTCGAGGTGCATAAGCTATACAAGTCATCGAAGGCCGTCCACAATAAGTAAACGTTAGCTCTCTCCCATTGCTTTAGAAAGCAGTACCGTTTAGAAGTACCGAATAATCCATTGCTCAGGAACAACTTGAAGGTAGCCTGTGGAAATTACGTCGCGAAGCATGGCCCGACTTATTGACTTCGTTAGACCATCCGGAACGGTTTTGGGAGCCGCGAACAAAACCAATGCCAAAAAGTGAATAGAGATCACCGTTATTGGCAGACGGGGAGTTGGAACATCCGATGATGCGAAGAGTATAGGTATTCAGAGCAGGTATGTGGAGAGATGTCTGAAGAGATGTCTGGTTGTGTCTTGCATATCTGACCTTTCGGTTGAGCTGACGCACAACCTTCCTCCGGTCTGCCTCATACATGTTTCCGTGATCTGTGCGAGCTGAAAGATCTCAAGCAAGCAGTTTGGTCTAGTGTTTGCCAGTCAAGCCAACTTCATTCGCATCGAGCGGAAAGCCCGGAACGAACAATCAGCAGGTAGTTCTTCATGTCTCTTCAGGTACTCATGTTGATCCTGAACGACTGCTTCGTTTTAGTGACGCTTTAGATAAAAGCATGTGAACACGTATAGTAGATCTTCATCTTCTGCAATTTCCAATTTTGGGGTTTGTCTTCTTTCCGAGTTCGTTGAAAGTTTCGTTTCCTGTCCTGATGAGTTCATTTACATATCAACCCTAAATTCCCTGCCGACTGCTGTCTTCCATAAGCACATAAAGTGCACGGTCGCAACGCAGTGGCTTCATCCCCAAGTCCTCCCTGTGATGGCGACCCAATGTGTCATGCCACAGATCCCTTTACTCGCAGAGCCCGTACAAGGGCTTGAGGAGCTGGAGGCATTGGGATGGATCTAGTTCTAATTCCGGTTCTGGTTTGGATATGAATACATCCCGGGAA
This sequence comes from Chondrus crispus, assembly GCF_000350225.1. Lineage (NCBI taxonomy): Eukaryota > Rhodophyta > Florideophyceae > Gigartinales > Gigartinaceae > Chondrus > Chondrus crispus. The sequence continues at coordinate 206,566 of NW_005178551.1, read as the reverse complement.
GTAGTTCTGCGGACTGGGGATATGCTTGACGAATATCACATGTCCACATATCATATCCATGTACAGTTTTGAGTGCTAGTAGAATTCGGATCGATGAAAGCTGCCGTGTGGAGGTCGAGTGTACCATCATGTGTTTCAAACGGACGCGGTGGCCTCCGATGACATATCCGGCCTTGAACTTGACCTTAAGGTCAATAACAATTGTTATCCTTGTGGTATAACTACCTTCGTCCCGACCACTCGGAAACGAGGGGGGGTTAGAGGTAAGGGAGCGCGCTCCGCTGGATAACCCACGCGCGAACGCAGACCGTACGAATGAACTCGAAAAGAGGGAAGGCTGACGTGGCCGGTGACGCGCAGCCGGTCGGTAGTGTTAGATCCGGACGGCCGGTCACGGGTTAGAAGCCTGAGACTAAAAGGGAAACCGGAACGGGATAGCAATTAGCCGTAAAGGGGAGGGAGGCGAGTCTGCCTCCCGTTTACTGGAACGGGGCAGGTGCCCCCGGTCTTAACCCCTAAGTGGGACGCCAGGCTTGTTGGTGCCGGTCGACAACTCTTACTTACTGTATACCAGCTACTGTGCTAAATTGGCTAATTTGTGCCATTAACTACTAATTACTAATTACTTACCGTTCAGACCCTACACATGTAACCAGCGGGGTACCACTGTACTCCGCACCGGCCGTGTGCTGTAAATATAACTCCTTACAGTTCTTCTCGCGCTTACAGCCATCGTACTGTATCCCGGGGCGGCAGCGGTGGTGCGATTGCCTTCGCGCCGATTTACTACAATATGCATTCCTCTCCGAGATGCGGTCTGAAGACTGGCAGTGGCCAACGAATTTGACTACTTCAACACTGCAAGAGAGTGGAAGGTGCTTTTCTTGGCTGCATTGCACATAGGAAAGGGACATGAAGGAGATATGACAGAGCTCGGAAGAAGGTGAAAATGGGCGCAGAAATCGGTTAAGGGCCTATTGGAGGTATTGGTCATGAGCTCATGGTATTTTTGGGATCTAACCAATCAAGGAATCTAGATGGAAAGGCAGATGACCGTTCTGGTTGAACAGGTACATGATGCCGTGTTCCCCGAATCGTGCCTGTGGGATAACTCCCTTCGACCCTGGTTTGGGTAAGAAGCTTTGGATGTGTAGCCGAGGGAGCACGCGACGCGGGGTACGCGACGCGCGTATAACCAGTACGTTCGAGGTGACGAAAAGGGAGTGGAAAACCTGGCTGGTCATGCGCAGTCGTCCCGAGGCAGATTCGGGTACAACCGGTGATTGGTTAGAAACCAGCGCAGGTAAACTAACCGAATGGTAGTAGTTAGGCTCAAAACGGACGGGGCGAGCTTACCGCTGGTGTACTGGTGGGTGTAGGATAGCTCTTCTCGTCCCTGGGTTGGGTGAGAGGCAGAGGCTTCGCGGAAGGACCACACGACGGAGACGCGCGGCACGCTAATTAAAACAGTACGGACGAACTCGCCAAAAAAGAGTGGCTCACGAGCTGGCTACGCGCAATCGCTCCGTGGTGCGTATACAGAGGCGGGCGGTAATGGGTCAGAAGCCAGCGCCCGATGAACTCACTGAACGGTCGTATATAGGCGCGAAAGAGACGGGGGCAAGCTTGCCCTAGTTTACTGTTGGGAACGGGTGACAGGTCTTAACCCCTCAGAGGGACTCCTTGGACACCTGTCCCAGTACAGTACCTGCGGCGTAGTGGGTGCTGGGTACTGTACACAATTAAAATACTAGCGCAACAATTACTAACTACCGCGCAGATGCTGCCACTACACGCGTGCGCTGCCGTACACGCGTAATACTTACCAACTATCGAACGGACGACACGTGTGCTACTATAGACGTACGGCGCACCACGACCGATCAGTACAAGCGCGCGCTCTCTACGCATGGCCGCGCCCGCCCACGTGTAAACCGTGCCGGCCGCCAGGTTCATGACCTCCGCGCGCGTTGGTCGTTATCTTACAGGTATGAGGAATGGTTAAGCTAGCAAGAACCAGGTTCTCTGGTGACCATGGAAACGTCTGTAGATGCATGCAAGATTTTCTAACTACAGAATCTAACACGCAAGTGGAAGGGACATCGGTTGTCATCCTTTAATAATTTGGATGGTATCAAACAATTCGTTCAGGTGTTGACACGGCCTGAAGCATATGTGACTAGAAGGGTGGTGTGCGCTTTGCGGTGAGAAGACGGCCACCAAAAGTTCACACTGAGGACATCGTTCGACAATCAAAGGCACCAAATGGGACACAAATATTTGTACGCGCACTCACACAGGGGTTCAAAAGTTATTCAGGTATATTGGTAATACTACAACGCGGACAGAGCCTCACCCGACCGATGTCATGGGTACTTTAGTCCTAAGTACCGTGCTGACGCCGTCAAAATATTCTGAAGTTTTAGATGCTCGTTCAACTCCTGAAGCACGTCAAAGAAGGAAAAAGGTTCGTCAGACGTTTTGAAGCCTGGGAATAATTATCCGAGAAGCCTCACATGACAATTAATAGCTTGTAAAGGACAAACAACCCCCGGTTGTGTACGATGCATCGTACATAATGCACGTCTTGGACCATACCATGGCATCGTATAAGGAGAAAGAATTCTTAAAAATAAGGGCAAGCAATCCGCTTTTAATATGGAAATAATGAGAAAGCTTGGATGATATCAATTTTATTTTTAATGGTTGAATAGGTTCGAGGCCTTCATTGCTAAATGTAAACCATAGGTCGAACAGTTGAGCTACTTTTGGACAATTGCAGAGCGCATGGGAATACAGAAACGCTACCCAATCCAGATCATGAGCAGATTTGGTTTCTCGGACCCAATACAACTGTATTACCATTGTGTACAACGAAAACCCTGGGAAGTTGTTACCCGAAAGAGGGGACATGTGTTACTGTAGCGAGCGCGCGTACACTTGCCCGCCTTAAAACAATAGTACCCCACGGGTGTCAAGTGAGACAACCGGTAGCAATTGTCGGGGACATGGGTCACAAGTAGTAGAACCGCTGGCAATAATTGTGGCCGCTGCCACATGTGTGTAACTCGTACCGTGGTTAGAAATAGCAAGTAGGATTAAGACCAGGTTGCCCTCCCCGTCCTAGTCAACGTGAGACAGACGCGCCTCCCTTCCCATTACGGCAATTAGATACATCTGTTCTTGTTTCTCTCTTAGCTCAGGCTTCTAAACCGTACCAGGCCGTCTGATTCGAGCACCTCCGACTGACTGAGCGTCACCCGCCACGTGTGGCTTCCCTCTTTACGAGCCCTCTCTGTCAGGTAATTAACTTGCGCGTGGGTATCTATCCGGCCAGCGCTCCCTTACTTCTCACCCCCCTCAATCTGTGTGGTCGGCGTAAGGGTAGTTATTCCACAACGTCTGTTTAGAACCTATGGATGCTGAAATCAATGCGTCGTTGAAGAAAAAAATAGAAAATTACAATATGAGAGGGCTTTCGATATTATTGAAGAAATCAACTCTAATATCTATAACATTGATCACTCAGTAGCCATGAAGTACATAAGAGGCGTATAGAAGAATGGGGAAATGGGGAAACTGTTTTGAATAGTTGCGGAGGAAGACCGGATTACTTAATGGCAGTGCTGTAAAGGATAGGGATACAGAACCAGCAGCAACTACCAGCGATAAAAGGGAATTATTGGAAGTGATGAGCAATTTGGTTGTTTTTGATTCACGAACGAGGACGTGCGCTGTGGAATAATAGCCATGTTTACTGTTAGCAGTGACATCATGAAGGAGTCTCTATCGGATGCATGGCAGACTCTGTCTTGCAAGCTTTGGAAGAATATGAGAACAGTTTCGCGCATAAGGAATATAATTCAGATGCCGTTGCATTGGACCCACTACCAACAGAAGAACAACCGAATGCGTTACGTACCGCTATCGCTTTTTTCGAGGCACAAGAGGCTCCACCTAATAATAGCATTTGCAACAGTGCAGGGACAGCAACAGACTCCAATAGACTCCTTTTCCAGAAGGCGCTTATGAGCTTGCTGGACCGTATCATAAAGACACTGATAAGAACAGCCGCTTTGTAAGAATACTGAGCCAGTCTCCCGTCCTTATTCTTATAGTGCAGAAGCACTGTATTTCAATTTCGCGCAATGTGTGGCGGTATCACGACAACTGCAATCATCTGATGTTCGGCCCACCGTTGCCGCTATCGAGAGATGTTTGCGGTTTCTAAGTTGACCTACGTGCGCCTTTTTTTTAATAGGGGACGTCTCATAGGTGAGGATACTCAAGTAGCTATGTTGCCGTGCAGGGATAATACAGTCTTCGCAACTGCATGAGTATTGCTGTATGTCTCACATGGCGACATAATTCATGCTTGAACGGGATGCCTGTATAACAGTCCAAAACAGAGGGTGCAGGATCCAGGAACGATATGTTTTTTATGAGCTGTTGTAATCGCGAGCTGCAACTTTCCTAGTTCCGCAGGGGGCATCTTAGTTGCAACAATCGCGACGCTATGTTTCTCCCATTGCCCTTTCGCGATACTACTGTTCTTCGGGGAAAAAAGTGGATAGTACTGTCGCCGAAAGTCGCAAGGGTTCGAAGTCGTTTGCATGCCCTGTAACGTACGTGTATGATATATAAGACAGCCCTGAGAGCCTCGTGACATCTGAGAGAAGCAGCACAAAAGCGTTGAGTCGCATTTCTACTGCGTAAAAGATTAGCTGCTGGCATAAGGATCCAGGCGTTGGGTGCACAGGCCCTTCACGCAGTTCTACGTGCTACCCTGTACCGTCTTAGCAAGGAACGCACTGACTGCATTGGCACCATGGATGCTCACGAGGGCAAGGGTAGCATTTCAGAAAAGCGTTGCATAGACAGTAACGTTGTCCGTAAAATGACGCGTTGTTTTTTTTCCATTTGCCCACAAACTCGCTGGACGTAAAGTAAACCCGAGTTTGAAAATTCCCACCACGAGTTTGCGGACTGACCTCCAGCAGGGTACCTGCCCGCAACAAACGGAAGTCTGGTATATCGTTGTGCCGCCCGACGGATCACGTGCACCTGCGCGAATACTCGCTGAAGCGAATATTGTAGCTCGCCACAAGGATAGAAAGGTTCTTAGTCGAAAGGGGGATGTGTTTCGTCTTCTTGACAGGCTGAGGGGGGCCGTTTAGAGAGGGCCGCTTTTTAGAAGCTTCTACTTGTCTATCTTTCGCGGTTGCTTTGGCGGCATCTGTGGCAGATCTTGTCGCGCTTTGCTCCATTGATGAACTCTGCGCAGATGAAGCGATAGGGGCGTCCATGACGCATATCGCTACGACCCGTGTAGTCTGAGACTCGTTTGTGCTGCTGAAAAGAACGCAAGATCCACTTCGTTTTTCTTCACGACGGGTCGATCCGGCACTGCTGTGATCAGGCGGACGTGAAAGTCGTAGAAAACTCACATGTCCCGAGTTTTCGGTATGCTGTGAGTTTTGCCAAACGCGTTGCTTGAAATTTTTGCGTTCAGAAAATCCGAGCAAAACTCGCCGCCAAAACACGCGACTTTACGGATACGGACAACGTTAGTGAAGCAACAATGCGTGTTACAAGCTCATCATCTCACTGATACAACTTTGTGACACTGATAATTCTACAGTATAAACTTTATACTATAAAGATACAGTCAGCTCTTCAAACACTCATCCCCCGAATAGTGACACACCTTGACAACTACAACACCAATGCCATCCATCATCGTCATAGATTCTAACAAATAATTAAAAATAAGTGACGTTGTTGCACCGGAAGAGAAGCAACCAGCTCGGTCAGCATCTGACCTCACTCAAACTCTCTTTTCTCGCGACAACTCTCGTGTCACCCACAGATTGTGATCATGGACCAACAGACGAACATCCAGTCTGCGGTTGTCCTTTTCTGTATGGCACGGTATGTAAAATGTTTCAAACGCAGTGGATTCTTGGAGATCCATTCCTTTCCTTGCTCAGGTCGCTCGAGGTCTCACATGATTAATGATTCCTACATGTAGTACATGCCCCACCAGCTTCATAAATAAGATAGACGCGCAAACATACTCGCAGGTGGATATTTGGCGCAGGGAGGACCGAAAAGCGCACAGAACGCCACGTTTTGCTTCTCTTGTAAACTGGACGAGACCAACCTCAGGGGGAGCCGATGCGATACCACAGGACGGGCTTTAAAGACTCACATTTGAGTGGGACATGATATTGCCGAGCCGTGATAAGGCGCTAGTTAACAAACACGCTGCGCAGGTACATGACAAAGGACAAGCCCGCCTAGACATTTGCTGTGCAAAGCAAGAGATGCAGGCCATATGAAACAGTTACTCTTCTGCAGAGACGCGGATTCAATTTGTCAGGCTCAAACTAAATGCAGTCAAGCATTCCAGTAAAAGCTTGTACTGCTCGCATCGATTCATACATGTCTATTCATACATGTCGATTCTAAAAAGTCGATAAGATTCCACCAAGCCTCAAAATCCGTTTCCATTGCATCGATTTTTTCTCGCGATACATTGCATCTAAAAACTAAACTGAAATTCTCCAATTCTCTTTTGAAGTGAAGTCCCGTGATGAACATTGATGCATGCAGGTTCTTGACATGCACGCAGTAAGAAGAAAATTTATGCAAGCGTTAACCGGCTATCGCTACCCCAGTGTACGCAAAAACGTTACGCATTCCAAGTCATGGGAGGTGTGACTATTCACCGAATACACGTGTCACATGTATGAGTTCGAGACTGTGCAGCCCTCGTCAGATGCATTCCAATAACCTCTACCGAAAAGTTGCATTTTTTCTAGTGGTGTGTGCGTTATAGGCTGTGTCTCTGGACTTTCACCTTACGAGTACAGTAGGTGTAGAGAAAAGGGTGCGTCCAAAGTCTGGACGCACCCTTTTTCTCTACACTTTTCTTGTGGAGGTCTGGACTCCAGACCTCCACGAGAAAGTCTTATGAAATTTGAAGCCAGTGCGAGAGAAGGTGAAGGGGGCGTCGATTTGAATTCCTTCGATGACACGACCCTATGGGAAAATGGCATCAGTTATAGTGATGTCGTGTCCGATATGGGCGTGCAAGTATCGACGATGTTGTAACTTGTTGTTTTGAAGTAATTCTTCATTCTCCAGGGGAGGCAGAATTTCGCGAAGGAAACCATGAAGGCTGTTGTAATGTCCTGCTTGAACAGGTGCGAAGGGGGAGCTACAAGAGGCAACCGAGTGACGCGTATAGTAGTTACAAAATTGAGAAAATGTTTGACGGATACAAAGAAACAGGGTGAAGAGATGGCGAGGACAATGCCGGGATCATTTTTTGCGACTAAATGCCCAACAAATGGTGGAGGCAATGTCCTGTTGTGCGAACACGGAGGATAGCAGGAGGCTCTACATTAGATTATGTCGTGAAGGCGCAAAATCTATCAGCGTAGAACAAGGCGAACTGTTGTGTATGTGCGCTCACCCAAGTCACGCAATAGCAACAGCGATGCGAGTATAACAATTACGAGTGAGGGTGGAATTGCGGTACAGTATCTATCTGTTGAGAAGGTGGGAAATTGTCAGGCGTATTCCCATAACGAACGTCGCAATTAAATTTGTATAGATGTATATCGTGAGACTGGGAAATGGTGTCGGAACTAGATAAGACTACGAGATGAGATGAGATCGCAGTGGGAGTTATTTTGAGAAGTTGCACTCGCTGATCCCGCAGATAGGCATCAGTGCGGACTATCTTCCGGAATTGCTACGAGAAAGGAATATTGCAGGGCGACTAATTTGTTCGCAGCATCGTTGCTTGAATCCCTCGAAAATTGAGCAGCAAGGCTACCGACGCAACGCTTCAGCAGAACGAATAACGCAGGGCAGGAGCAATACAAGGGTGGACTCTGTAGGAACTGCAGTGCTGTATTGTTAATTGTGAAATGGGCATACAGTAACGAGGGTATATATGTTCAGGC
>NW_005178551.1:193022-198490 GCF_000350225.1 Chondrus crispus | reverse complement strand
TTTATTTTTTCCAGACAACGCATTAACTTCTGTGTTTTTTTGCAAATAGAAGTCCATCGCCACAGGTAAAGCATTTTGCTCGTCAATTTTAGCGGAAACCAATTCGTTGACGCACATAAAGCTGTTCAAAAGAAAACGTCGGCTTACAATGCGCATTTTTCTTTAAGCTAATTTTATACCAGTACTGTAGCATAGGAACATTGTGTTGAGTGCTTTCTGTTCGGTTCTAACTTCAGAAATTTTTTTGGAATGGGTCAACCTGCCAAAGAAAAATAGAACCCGTGGACATCAAAGTTGAAAAGAAATAAAATTCGCAGTTTTGTATGTTATGTTAACGCTTGGTCGGATGGAGACTAGTAGCACTAAAGGGGGGAGAGGGAGAGAGAGAGAGAGAGGGGTAGTGGACTCAGTTGACAGCAAAAGTGATACAGTATATTGCAAAGGTCGGACAGACCGGGCGAGTGGTGAAACAGCGAAAGGAGAGCGACGAGGTGTGGGAGAGGGAGGTGGGAGGGGGGTTGGGGTGGTCCATGAGCTTATCGTTAACAGTTGAGGAGCAGAAGCTGGGAGTCCAGCGGTCGAGTGGAATAGGACGCGGTCTCGTGTGCTCATGTGTGAGGGTCAGGCATTGTGAGCAGCGGGGAGGTTGTGGAGGACCATGTGTGCATGTATGGAGGTTGGCGAGGGGGGGATAGACCGATAAGTCTTTTTTGGCACACGGCATACGGTAAAGAATGCTCGACAGCGCTGTCGACAGCAAGGCACGGCGAAATCCAGCAATGCGTGCGAGGGCTTTTGCGGTGGTGTGACAGAAATGTTAATGTACCCTTCAAGGGTACCGTACCCTTCGAAGGGTAGAGATCCAATTTTATAATCTTTTTTATCAGGGCACTGGTGTGGTGCGTTGCCAGCAACGGAATCGGAACGTCAAGTTGCTGGCAGCTCCAGCAATGAGTCCTGCATGGATGGACACCCTCAATACTGCAGTATGATTGGATGATGGATAGTGTGGTGGAAAGGTGGAGCCAGTAAGGTCATGCATTGCTGTCCTGTCGTGTAAGGCTCGTACACTGTTATGACAATGCCCCCGATCCTTATTGCCTGTGCCCTCCTTCCCCTCGCCTAGCTAGTGCCTACCCGCCTACCCATACCGTAGCTCAGGTTTCTTTGTCCGCGGCTATTAGGATAGTTAGGATAGGATAACATATCCCCCATGCTGGCTGTATACTGTACCGTTGGTACTGTAGCCTGAGCATAATGAGGTTTCAGACAACTTGTACCCAAGGGCACCATAACGGTACCCTTGGTACAAGAACTTGTACAGTACCGTATTCCTTCCGTATTCCTTCGTGCATGTTCCCATGCCGTGCTCAGCGACTCCCCCCCAGTGGCAGCTGCGTGTGTGTCTGTATGTGTGTCTATGTGTGTGCCACCAGTTTGGGCAGCTTTCGGGGATCGATGACGGCGTCGGCAGGGAGCGAACGAAGCTTGTCCAGTCATTCTTCTTCTCCTGTTGTGCTGGCAACAGCAGTACAACCCCTTTCCGAGAAGAGACCACCTCCCTCATTGCTATGTAGCAACGTTCCTCCTGAAGCAGCCACGTCACAGAAATAACACCCTTCCCTGTTTTAATTTAAATTTGCACATATACTTCTCCCGATGCCTCGATTTTGTTGTGTCCAATTCGAATAGCCATTTCCTGGCTTGCACCCCCCATCACCCCTCCTCCATCCTTTCATGCCCTTTCATGCCCTTTCATTCTCATCGCGCAACACGCAGTTTGGCTTGTGTATTCCGCCTGGCCAGACAGACACCACACCTTGTTGCAACCCGCTCTCCCGTCATAGATCTTCCCAATTCACACCCACCTCTCCTCGAGGTCGCGACGGGAACCATTACTGTCTGTACCAAGGGTGGGTACAGTACCGTTGGTACAGTACATCACCCGCAGGCCACGCCCACATACCAATTCCTCGCCCCTACTTCAAAACGAGTCCTTTGTTTTGGACATGTTCCTGTACTATATTCTCAAGCATTCAGCACAAATTGCCTCTTCATTCGCGAACTGTTACAATTTGTAGAAATTTATTACTCGGTGCCACGCTGCATTCTTGTCACAAGCTCAACCCCCCTCCACTGCAGCCTCCAGCACAACCACACCAACCTTGCTTCCTCTTCCCCATCCTATCATATGTAACCTCACCGAAAACTCAAAGCCATCATGTCAACCCTCTAGCCATTCCATTCCAGTCTAGTCTCCAATAAAATCCCCTATTCCCACCAAAACACATTACAGTTGCTTTACCTTTCACTCCTGGGCCTACGTGCCAATCGTCCTAAACTTCCCTTAAATGCTTTTTTTCGCAACAAACGACCACTCCTTTCAAAACACTCTTTAGACTACGCTCCTTTGATTACCCCTGAACTTAGCTCTGCCATCCCCGCCTCCTCGTACCAACCTATGATGCACCACTTATCAGATCATTTCTTCAGACAGTAGCCATGTCTGTCTACAATGCCGTCACGGTGCAGCTTCCTGCCCTTCCTTAGGAGTGGCCTTTTTTTCAAAATGACTTTCTTCCCCGCTCTCTCATAACAACAAATCACTATTCATAGGCCACTAACCGCAGCGACGTTGCCTTTCATCTTTGTTGACCAAGACACGCATACATTCTTAGGAAAGAAACACCTCGACTTTCTCATACATGTTGTCCAAGCACATCCATGCCACCATCTTCTGAACTGTAGCAGACGCATAGGGGACTTGTGATTCCCATTTTATTCTCGAGATTTGAGGAAGAATTCCATCTCCTTGCGGACTCTATTAAAAAGGTCTTCCCTCACCAGAAGCTAGAAGTTAGAATCACAACATCTTTTCCTCTGCGCTTTTTTTTTTCTCAGAAAAGCTCATCCGCTCTGACAGCAGAGCAATCCCTTTTTCCAGCGAACAAGACAGTTAATTTTTCTGCCTGCCCCAGGCCCCTCCCTTTGGCGCTGTCCAGATTCAAGCCTCAATTTTCGCCAGTCAGGAAAAATCAAACAGGCCTCGCTCATCTTGCTTTTATATAGCGTGTATCTTCAAGCAGTTCCTCGCTTTCTGCTCGGATGAGCGCGTCAAGACACCCAAAAAGGCCCCAAAGATCTTTCGACCCACCAGAAGACATATTTTCCAGACAAATTGGCCCTTCTTCTTCTAGTTCACGAACCGGGGCTCGCAGCAGTGAGATGGGAAGAACCTCTTCCAGCAGCTACTGGTCTACCGTGATTGACCGACATCAGTGTGACGGCTGCGGAAGCCACTATAATAATAAGCGGGAGTTGGAGTTGCACAGTACTACTTGTCAGGGCAATGCAAAGCCTTTTGTCTGTCCCGAGTGCCCGACCGCGTTCAAGAAGAACTCGAACCTGGCTAAGCATATGCGCCTCGTCCATCGTGGGGAGAAGAACTTTGCGTGCACGGAGCCAGGATGCGACCGGAAGTTTGGCCAAAAGTCAAACCTCAACAGTCACGTGAAGGCTGTGCATTTGGGCGAAAAGCCTTACGTGTGCGAAGAACAAGGATGCACACGGAAGTTCTCGCAAAAGAGCGGCTTGAAGGCCCACATTAAAACGGTTCACCACCACGAAAGACCGTACAAATGCCACTGCGGCTCATCCTTTGGTCACCGCGGGGACGTAAGTGTAGTACCCTCTACTTTCCGCGTTGCCAGCATTTTTCGTTTCTCGCTCAAATTCGCTTCATGTATCACGTTGCTAACTTTGTGCACGTCCACCAAAATGTTTTCATCCCTCGCCTCCTACCTTTTTGAACATATTGGTGAATTTTGCGGGGACTCGGGTAGTTGAACCGACACATTCGCGTGCTTCATGACAAAGAGCGTCCCTTTGTGTGCCCACAGTGCCCAGATCGGAAGGCGTTTGGGCGGAAATCGGTTTTGATGCGTCACTTGTTAACACACCAATCCGAGCCGAGTTCGTCGTCTACCCGTCGCTAAGACGTGTGCGCGGGATGATGTGAAGCGAGCAGGTTTTGGAACGACGCTCAAAGAATGGAGTACAGCTCGAAGTCGCAAAAAATGGCCGCCGAGACGGGCGCCAGCATTTCATCTAACTGTAGCAGTACAGCTCCACTGTTATCAGATTTCGTCCAAGGGACGGAACGGGTCGTGGGGCGGCTGCGACTAAAACGATCGCAGGATCGACCACTTGTTTATTATTTGCGGTGATACGTTTTTTGCAACCCGGAAAGGGAGTTATGGCAGAGTGAGGAGTACAGGGAAGACAGTAGAATAGCCTGGAAACAGGAACATTGCAGAGAAAAAAAAAAAACCACCCACCCACACACACACACACACACACACCCACACACCCACACCCACGCACATAGAAACGAGGATGGGAGTGATGAAACCACCACCCATTGAGCAAAATTACGTAAGGACAGAGGCATAGATAAAGTCCAGTGCATCCCCAAAGTTAGCTTCCATGTAACCTTGCGATGTATAGCGGTCGAGCATGACGATAAGCATGAGACAGACACACGCGAAAGGTTTTCCCAAATAAGTCGCGATGTCTCATAGAAAAGAGGCAGCAGGGGCGAGCGTACAGGTACAATTCAAAGGTAAAAATGTTGTTGTAAGGGGATGTTTTACTATTTGTGGGTGAAGAAAAAACGGGTTGACAGAGCGGGGGAGGAGGTACTTAGTTTTGAAGGAGGTCGCGAGGATTAATGACTGTTTCAAAAATGTTAAGTGAATCACTCCGTTGTGATGATGGGTAAACGTCTCCGAGGGCCTCACCAAAATATGACACAAGCTACTACTGAGGATGGATGGGTGATGAATTTGATGAGGCGCACAGAGTAATGTCTGTTAAGTGACGGTTAGTTGCGGGGCATGTCACGCTTCTGCGGTGGTGTGCCCGGCAAATGAGAAGCGTCTTGGAGAGCCTCCTTTCGCTGATTTCGAGGTGCGTTCTAGAAACAGGGAAGGCTGGGGAAAAGGTTCAAGTTGGGTCTCCTGTCGGGGAAACTGATTCAGCGGTGCTGAAAAACAAACAAACAAAACGAGCTGATTGGGTAGGGGCGTTACAATGGTACCGTGGCGGGTCCCGCGGGCGGGTCCTCGTTAGCGACGAGACTCAAAAATGTGATCCAGAAGACGCTGACGACCGAGGTGAAAATGACTCGGTGCTGCGGCGGAACAAGCGAGAAGTTGATCAAGTTAATGATGGGCCATACTTTCCAACTGTTAATCATAGTGGAGCGGAAATTGTCCTTCACAAAAGCAAGCGACTTATCAAAGCCAGCGCCCTCAAAGGCCTTGATGAGTCCGAAAAAACCGGCGGTAGCAAACGGGGCGTAGGCGAGCTGATCCAGGGTGAGCTTAATGAGGATGCCCGTCGGGCCTGCGACCTTGACGAAGGACTCCAAAAATGCGAACCAGAAGTGTGCCTGGGGGCCTCCGCAG
>NW_005178551.1:183198-192922 GCF_000350225.1 Chondrus crispus | reverse complement strand
GCACCAGCTGCACGCCCTCACTGAGTACAAGTACAGCGGCGAGGACCGGTCGCTCACGTACAAGTACATCATGGGTCCGCTGTACACCCGCCTGATCCACCTCGTCCCCCTGTGGATGGCCCCCAACCTCGTCACCTTCCTGGGCTTCCTCATCACCATCTCAGGCCACATCCTGCTCATGTACCACGTTCCGACCTTAGACACCGCCGCCCCGTCCCCCGCCTACACGTACTCGGGCCTGGCCCTCTTCGTCTACATGGTCCTGGACAACCTGGACGGCAAGCAGGCCCGCCGCACCCACTCCTCGTCCCCGCTGGGCCACCTCTTCGACCACGGCTGCGACGCCCTCAACGTCACCCTGTCCGGCATGAGCGTCCTCGCCTCGGTCCAGCTGGGCTCGGGCCTCATGTCCGCCTCGCTGCTCTACTTGCTCGGCCACCTCCCGGCCTTCACCGCCAACCTGGAGGAGTACTTCACCGGCTCCATGATCCTGCGCGAGTTCAACGGCCCCAACGAGGGCATCCTCACCCTCGTCTCCTTCCAGCTTGCCGCCGGCCTGTGCGGCCCCTCCTTCTGGACACACCCGTTCCGCATCCCCGGCACCGCCGCCCCCGCCCTCATGGCACAGCCCAACCACCTCGCTTACCTGCTCGCCTTCTTTCCCGTCGCCAACGCCGTCCTGGGCAACGCCATCGCCGTCATCCGCCACCTGCGCGCCGAGGGCAAGTCCCTCCCCGCCGCCGTCTTCCACCTCGCCTGCCACTCGGCTAGCATCCTCCTCTTAGGCATCTGCCTCGTCGCTTGGCCCGCCCTCAACCCCGACCACTTCCGCAGGCAGCTCCTCCTCATCATGTGGCTCTCGGGCGCAGTCCTGTTCGACTTGATCTCCCGCGTAATCCTTGCCCATCTCGCCGACGCCCCCTACCCCTTCATGCCCCTCCTCTTCGCCCCGTATGTTGTCGCTGCTGCAAATGCTTTCGCCGCGGGCACCCTCAACGTCAGTATCGCTGACCCCGACCAGCTCACCTTGCTCGCCCTTTTTACCGTCATTGCGTACTGTGCGTGGAGAGTCTGGTGCCTTATTACCCAGCTTTGCCACTTTCTCAACGTCAAGTGCTTCCGACTGGGTAAACTCCACCAAAACCATCAGCATCAACAGTGATCCCACCTTTTTTTTCTTTTTTTCTTTCCCCCGCACATCCCCTTTTCTGCGCCTCGTCGCATTCAGGTACATACATACCCGTGCTGATTCGCCACACCACTACGTTACCCTTCAAGCTACAATTGTAGCTTCTGTGTTTGTGTCTTCTCGTTGCTTGCTCGTCATGCCCTGTTTTGAACACTCACTCGTCGCCCGATCCAATTTTCACGTTATTGGTCAACAGCCCTTCTAAGCTCTATATCCCTTTTGCAAGATGACGTTCTACCTACAAGAGTGGTCTCGCTTCACTGCAACCGCGCTACTCTCGCATACATCTCCACTCTCATATCCATGCCAGAGTGTAGAGCAATATGTATGTATAGGATTGCTGGGATGCCCCTTGCTAATAGATGTTGTGAAGGCAACATCGAAACGGGGGGTACTTGGGCAATGGTCAATGCCATTGCTGCTATCAAGTCTTGTCTTCACCGATGAAGAAAAGCTAGCTTTTTTTTCCAGCAGTGGGGCCCGCTATGCTCATCGCAACAAGGTTTCCAGCGAAAACTAGAACGAACAGCTTTTTCCCACCCTTTTCTTCCGTCCTCCTACATTACCCTATCAGTCGAGGAAACTACCATCAACATCTGTAGCAACTTATTAGCACCCGCACATTTTCTCGCTTAACCTTTCTGACATGATTTGAATGAAACATTTGTTGATAAAGAAGAAACCTAAGATCTCTCGTTTCATGTGCCAAAAATAGTGCGTCATCCGAAACGCGCAGATTAGCGCATATCAATGAAAATTGAGGCGGCATTGCATCTACAGTAATTTGCTCAAGAGGGAGAACCTCTTTCGCAGCTCGGATAGCTGTGCGAAGCTTTGTCCAGACTACGGTACTTGCATGACTCCGCGTGAACGGGAGGTCTGCGAGATTGCATGTCTGGCGCAGATGTTTTGTACTCAGATTACAAACGCCTCTTGCGTGCAAACCCTCTCTTAGGAATGCCTTGCACTAGAAGCCTCCAGTACAGGTGCACAGAAAGTCTTCCCTTTCCAGACTGCAGTTGCCAGCGTCGTTATATTCACCGCATTACACGTAATTGCCAGTACTCACGACGTTACTCACTACGGCACACTGTGCACTGCACTGCTCACTATACAGGTACTTATTACATTCGAAATACTGTGCTCTTTAATACAGTATGAATCTAATGAAAATAGGATTCTCTCAGTTGTTCCGCTTTGCAGTCGCAGCAGAGATTTGCATAGCCCAACCAACGGTCGACTGCAGGTTCATGTGTAGACAAGCAAGCACGGTTAAGAGATGCTACTGTCGGTTGGTAAACTAGAATCCCGTTGAACCCCATACAAGTGGTCCCTCTGTAATGCATCTGTCAAAAGACTGTTTGATTCACACAAGGGCTTGGACACTTTCTTCACGTATTTTGTCCTTGCAGACGTACATCACTTGAAAACAAAAAAGCTTGATTGACAAGGGACGACTCTTGGCCCGACATAAACAACGATATTGGAAGGTGCGTGGGCAGACCATTGTAGCTCAATCGACCGGGTCAAACTAAAATCGTTTTTCGCATCATGTCCGTCTTGGACGTGGCACCTTGACGTGTCCCGTTTCTCCAGTGAGTATTGCTCAAGTCTTGTACAATACAGTAATGGCGCTCCATGCAAAAGCGAGTCGCTTGACTAGTGAATTCAAAAGGCGAGACCTAATGTTTCAGGCATGATTGGTAAGCATACAACAGTGCGAGAATTACCGAACAAATAAGCATCAAAGTGTGTCCAAGAGGAAAATGTTGATAAACCGTGATACTCCCAGATCACATGTTGTTATTTTAGTTTTTAAAGATTGAAACGAGCTTCTTACCTCCAGACAACAATTCAATAGTGGTCCCAAAAGCAAACACTTCATTCCTGTCAAGTTCATGAGCAAATACATGAGAATCTGTAGCTGTCGAGATGTGCAACATCCAACGTCAGCTCAATATCTAGTGTCCGTACATATGTATCGAACAAATAAGATTCTGTCGATACCACAAATCTCTGCAAGGGGCTGGAAGAGTTGCTGTTGTTCTACCGATTAATTGTTTCCCGATACATTCGCACTACTCCTCACTCTTCATGAGCGCAACAAATATCTACTTGTTTGAAGAACTCAAGATTTAGACCTTGCATCACAGAGCTGCTGCTTTCTTTAACGATTCATGAGCATAAGCTTTTTATTCGGACATAAGTACACAGTCACAAATGAAGAAAATATAAACAAGAATATGAAAGAAGTTGTCAAGGAAAATGCAGTTTGCGGCACTCGAAGATATTATTAGTACAGCATGCTCTGTTACGAGCAACATACCGATCTTCAACAAGGTGCAGGTTTGAAAGAAAGCAAAGGAAAGTGGTTTTAGAAAATGTATATTCGCTGAATCAGCAGATAATTCTTTGCTTGTTTGATCCTCTGATAGCTCTCTCTTTACTCGTAAGGCTGGGTTTAAGTATTCTTACCTCTCGGCTATGCTCAGCGTCTCCACATTATCTTACTACTTGATGCATCTATAGTGCATAGACTCTAAAACGCAATCACCAGTACGTGCGGATAGTCATCACGAACAGCAAGAGCCCATCCGTATCTCTTAGCAAACTTTCTATCCACCTTGGGTCCGATGTCCAAAGAAAGATGTCTTGCTGCTGGGCGTTCTACGACACAGGTCCACTACGTGTGTTGCAACTATACAGTAATACAATGTATATACATACATGTTTCAGATACTTACCAAACAACTGCTAGACGTATGTTTTCGTTCTTCCGTTTCGCAACGGCTTTGTTCCTTGATCCGTCTCGACCATAACAATCATCAAGCCTTTTTCAATTTATGTAGATGTTAAGGGAGTATGCGCCAGGCCACCATCTTTGACGCACGGATGCATTCGTGGCACTGGTGCTCAGCATGCTTTCTTTGCAGCTGTACAACATGTTACTTTCATACTGCAGATTTTTTTTTGTAAAAACAACCAAAATGATGATGGACAAGAACAATCACTTCCGTTTCTAGTTGAGGAGTATATTTCTTTTGAATGGTCGCGGCTGCGCCTGCGTTGCCTTACAGGAGTGCGTTTAGTCTTTAGTGACCCGCGTGGATCATAGAGAAACCACAAAGTTGAATGCAAACGCAATATCCGTTACGTGCATGTGGTTTCTGATGTCATGTACTTATGCTGCGCACGCGAGAATCGTGTTTACAGTAATTTTTAAGCACTTCAAGCCGGGCAAGCGTCTGCGCTGCGTCGTTGCACTTGCATCACCAGGTTCTAAAAAGAATACAAGCTAAGAGTGCATCTGCCTGTGGTGCTACCATTGTGTATATAAGCCAGTAGTAAAGGAGCGAAGCCCAGTTTTTTTCTGGCATGTGCAATACTCGCAGTTGTTCAACATTTTGGAAGTCTTCAGCAGATGGTGAAGCGTGTTTGTTCGTGCTTTATTGCTTGAACACGACGCATTCCAATCATCACCCAGTCTCCAAGCTCAGATTGCCAACAGTTTTCGCTTTTTTTGAGATGGCCCTTCGCTGTGAGTACAACACTGAGTACAAATGTGCCTGCGGAGACGCGTTCTGCTTTTCTTACAGAAAACGCAAAGGAAGTGCAAAGTGGGAAAAGTTCCAGATCGCAAACAAAGATCAGAAAGGATGTTGTCTCAAAGTTAAGAGATCGCCAGCGTTATCTGGCGTTAAAAGATACATCAAATGTTATTGCAAAGACGGCGCGTGTTTGTGCTATAAGCTTGATAGGTGTGGTCACTGGAAACCCGCGATCAAAGCGATGGAGAAGAGTGAGCGAAACGCTTCCCCAAAACTAACGCCCTGCTGTAAAGCCACAGCCGTTTGCAAAATGCAAGAGGAATGTAAAAAGAAAGTAGAAAAGAAAGAGCAAGAACGCAAGTGTTGTCGGAGGAAAGTGGAGACAGAGATCAGTGATTCACTTTGCATTCGAAAACATGGAAAGGGTGAAAATAAAATACCATGTAAAAAAGGTCAGTCAGCAATCTATGAAGAGGATACGACGAAGTATAGGATTTCGTGTAGAAAGGGGTCGTGCGTCTCGTGGAAAAATAACGGAGACGACTGGGAGCCCTGGAAGATACTTGAAAGGCAGGACAAGAAGAACCGCGACATTACGTGTGTAAGCAAAGGAAACGATTGCAAATGCTGGGAGCGTGAGGTGGGCAGGGAGTGGAAACCGATGAAGTTTTCTGCAGCCCCTATTCCAAGATCTAGTCGCCATGTGAAATTTTCTTTCCCATTAGAGAAAGCAAAGACCGAGAAGCGAACAAGCGACCCGGCCAGCAAAAGTCCCCGCATTGCAGGACAATCACGCAAATGTTGCCATTGCAAGAATAAGAAGGCATCCACAGAGAAACGTAAGGCAACACAGAAATCTAGTTTAGATTCCAGAGAACTAGAATGCTTGCAATCCATTTGCTTTTAGACAGATGGCGATGAAGGAACCTCTCTCTTTCAATCAAGAAGAATGACATCTTATTGCAGTTCCAACTCACGACTACGGATCACTTCTTGACGAAAGAAAGCGATTGAATCTCGTTCTCCTTCAAACATGAATTCATTCTTTCCCTATTGCAACGCCATTTACAATTTGTACGTTGAAACTTATCAACGAATACGCTGGTTCTCTAAGAACCTCAGATCCTGCCTCTAATCTCGAGAATCTGTTTTCTCTATCACGCATATTCCTTTCTTGTGTCCCAGATGTGATCTCCAAATCGCTGTTAGAAGGGAATAAATTCTCCCAGAAGAGAGATTGGTGATGCTGCTGCGAAACCCCAAGAACAGAGAGTTTAAAAGGGACATGATGGTAGAGATCTGTTTTGATTTTACAGTATTGCAAGTGAAAATGCTTTTATTGCGAGTGAAAATGCTTTCTATCATAAATGTTCCGAACTTCAAATTGGATGTCCTAGTCCTTCTTTGGTTTTTCTATTTTAAGACGTGAAAAGGCTCAAGATAGTAAATTAGTTGCACCCCCTAAAGGGTAGAGCCATGGTGTACCTCTTTCAATTTGGCTGTAAAAGTCGCTCGCAACTCGAATTGGGATATGTGCAGTACATGCGTCCGCGCAAGCTTTGAATGGACTCCAGTCACACACAACTATTATTTTTCGTTGTCTTCTTCACATAAGTTTTTCTCCCTGTTCCCACCCTAAACATTATGAAGAACCAACATCACGAATAGAAGACTACAGAAAAGAACGAGTTCTACTTGTGTTTTCTTTGAGGAGTTCAAATATCTTCTCGAACAGGTGTTCTCAGCAGGCAATTGAGAGCTTTGGAGCAGTGGGAGCGAACTAACGGCAATTTGTGCTATGAAGATCCTGCGAATATCCGTTACATCAGTGATGGGGTTTCTGGTATTAGAACTCTCTGACGGAGCCGTAGTTGAAGGGCAAGATTTGAAAAATATCACGCTTGGGCAGCATAACCGCCATCCCCTCCTCTTCCCTTGCTCAAAGACGAGTAGAGTTGTACGGACAAAGGACAAAGTTCCCATGCCATCTGCGTCAATTTCTAACCGGTCCTCAACGAAGGAAATGCTCGGCTCTGCCATTTTTTCCAGGCAAGTTCTTTCAGAGCTCTACGAACAGGAGGCAACGCATGAAGAATATTCTGAACATGTCAGCAATGAACACCATTCAAGGTTGGAATCGGACAATAGTCATGACTATGACATCACCGCAGAATCTGACCGGCATATGAATACTGATAGGCAGGTTGAGACGGATTCTCATGAAAATGGACAACAGTCATATGTGGGTAGACCTGAGGGGGAAACAACCCCACACTCTGGCGAAGCAGCTATACCAGAACATGCTGTTCCTTCCCATGACGAAGATGAAGGATACAACACAAAGCTTGTCCATCCACACGTTTCGAACGGGGACCGCTTTGAAGAAAAAAGCCATTCTGAACCTAGTGCAGCGCAAGAATCGAGATTGAACGATGAAGAAGCAGGACACAACCCTGCAAAAGAGCCCATATCTACAGGGACCACAGAAGCTGAGAATACGGAAACGCAAGAAGATTCACCTGATTCCGAGCCAAGGTCTGTGCGAATAGCGAAAGACGAGGGCAGAAGCACAGGGGATGGGTACTCGCTTTCACGACGGAAGAAGAAATCAAAGAAAAGAAAGAACAAAAATTCTCCCACAGAAGTGCATGCAGAAGCGGGAATTCAAAAAGAGTTCTCGGGTGTCAATTTAGAAGCCAGAGATGGGACAAACATCACTCATCTAAGCTACATGGTCTTTAAGATTATTAAGAATTACGATATCAAGTCAGTTGTTGATATCCCGTGTCGCAACACACTGTCTTGGTTTCCGAAACTACTGGAAAGGATTGACTTTGAAGTAGCTGGCTTCAAGTACTATTGCGTTGACACTGATAGTTATTCGAAAGATGATATACAAACAAAATTTTCGGATGCTGGGAGCCCGGAAACTCTGCATATTAGTCCAGAGGAGGCTCATTTTCTACCAAAGACTGACCTTGTGTTCAGTTGGGATGGGCCACAGCAATGGGGCGTGAGGACATCGTGGACTTTCTTCACAGCTTTGATGGAGATTCGACCAACTTACCTCCTTATCACAAACAATCCAACGGCGTCCAACACGGACGATTCAAAGGGCGTCATGAACCTCCGCAAGCAACCTTTTCACGTACGTTACCATCATTTGTTTCTAATGAGGCTACCATACCTAGCGCTTTTTTTCTCTCTTTCTTACACACAGCCATTTTGTAAGGGGGCTGTTCCGTGAAACCTTTCCGGCAACTTACAGCCTTTGAGTGTATCAAAATGTTTCTACTGTGTGACTTTTCTCTCTCTCTCCTTCCCTGGCTTGTGAGAACTGTGTAGTTTTCTCAAGCGCTGCGAGTAATCTCGCATGTGCACTCCGGAGAGGAGCCCAAGCAATTGCTATTCTATAAAGTAAGTGAAATTCGGAAAGGCTTCTAAGGGCGTGACGGCTCGGTTTGGAGGTTTTTCGCAAGCCGCCAACATGAGATGTCCCACGTGCCCACCACACAAGGTTGCTTGAAGTCTTTGCTCACGCTTAATCTCGTGACGTAAGGTGCAGTACACATGGACAGTGTACATACATGCAAGAGTTTCTACATCACGATTGGAAAGAGGGGGAGAGTAGCAGGACCTTGCGAGCGCACTTTCGAGTTGCATAGATATATAGACAAGAGGTCAAACAGGAAGCTGGGAATAAAGAAGATGTTCCAAAGCCTGTTTTTCCTGGCGAAGGAGCAAAAGTGGTTGATTTCAAGGACCAGCTACTTTTTCGGATGGGCGAGTACTGTAAAATATTAGATCCCTGCTACTTTTGGTATCTCCGGAATCTAGGCAGGCGTAGAAAATGCTCGACGACAGTCTTCTGTATTGTTTTTAGAAGGAAACGGACGTGATTAGTCTTCACGACACGAACAGTCTAATTTCCGTTGTGCGACTTGTTGCATTGAAATGGGTGACAAGCGTGGTTCTATTAGCTCTGTCACGGCAATAGACATTTATGCCTTTCAATGGTGCACATAACATATCGGCGACAAGAAGGCTAAGAGGATGAGCGATTCTGCTCAGCGCTGTGCAACTTTGATAGTCGCACGATCGCCCCTTGCCAGTATGTATTCACCCTTTTTTTGGACGTCGTTAATCGCTGGTGGGGTGGCGATAAAGCGGGCAACATGTGTTCAGATGTGAAGTTGGGTGATTGTGTGAGGCGCTCCCACATCAGGCGGGAGTGATGCAGAAAAGTGCCAAGCAAAGGGCGCAAAGGCGGGAGGGTGTGTAGAGAAGACTGCGGAATGTCGGTGGGTCAGGACGCGCTGGTGGGTGTAGAATCAGCGGCCGCCTCTAGGCGCGGGGGGTCTAGCGGGCCTGCCCCTTGCGGCGGGCGGTGCTCCCCTGCCTCTCGCGGCTCCCGGCATGCCCCTGCCGCGTCCGAGGCCGCGGGCCTCGAGCGGGCGGCCGTCCTTCATGGCCTCGACCCTCTTGAACATGGGGGCGCTGGCGAGGATGTCCGGGAGGATGAAGTAGCGGATCTTGGAGCCGCGGATGAAGACGTTCTCGAGGTTGGACACCTTCCCGTCGCGCGCGGTGAGCGTGACGCGGCGCAGCTGCACGTTCATGTTGTCCTCCACGGACGACAGGGTGCCGCGGTACACGTCGCCCACGTGAAGCTCGACCGTGACCACGTGCGGGGACGCCTCGTGCAGCAGCTTGATGGGGATCCCTACGGACATGGCGCGGCGCTGGTGTGGGGGGGGGGAGGGAATCGGGAGCGGATGCGGCGCGGGGCAGAGAGACGAGGGGCAGAGAGACGAGGGGCAGAGAGACGAGGGGCAGAGAGACGAGGGGCAGAGAGACAAGGGGCAGAGAGACAAGGAGCGGACGGTTCGGCGGGGAACCCATTCCATAGTGCCAGTAGGCCATCGGGAAAATTTTGGAGAAAAGGATTGAATTTATCGAAGTCTTTCCCCGAAGAGCCGTTCTTGAT
>NW_005178551.1:182329-183098 GCF_000350225.1 Chondrus crispus | reverse complement strand
AAGGATTAATTTTTTGAAATTTTTTCCCGGAAAACCCTTTTTTGTGGGGGGGTTCCGAGGGCCTTTTTCCCCCCGGCCCCCCCCCCCCCCCCCGCGGCATAGGTCTGTTTGGTCTGTTTGACGGCGGTGCGTGAGACAAGAATGAGTGTGGAAGGCACAGGCACGGCAGCGTCGCCCACGATGGGCGAAAAGGAGAAAATATACAAGCTCGGGCCGAGCCTGTTCTCGACGCCGGAGCGGTAAGTGGCGGGGTGCGATGCAAGCGTGCGCGGGGTGTGGGCCGCCAGTGCACCGCCAATTTGACTAACGTGCATGTGTTTACGACGACAGGCTCCGCGCGCGGTTCAACACGATGTACCAAGCGAAGTACTGCATGCAGCTAGCGATGGTGGCGCGTCCCACGGCGGCCGACATGTTGCAGTACGCGCGCGAGCTGCCGCAAGAGGGCGATCGGCTGCAGCGGGTGCACGCGCAGTCGACGCTGACAGGGCTGTGCACGGCCGGCGGGCTGGTGGGCGCGACCGGGTGGGCGCTGCTGCGCACGCGGAGCGCGCCGCTGGTGCTCGCGAGCGCCTTCCTGGGCACTTTTTCGTCGCACGTGGTCGGGGACGACGTAAGTGACGGGCGCGCGCGTTTGCGCCGATTTTCTGCGCGCGGGCGTCGCGCCTGGATTCTGACATGTGAGCGTGCTTTCGACGCGGTGCGAACGCGGACACAGATCGCGTCATGGGTGTACGGGACGTACAAGTTCGATGGCGGGCGGTCCAAC
>NW_005178551.1:180958-181368 GCF_000350225.1 Chondrus crispus | reverse complement strand
CTCCGTGCAGAAGGGCGCACCCTGCCAGTGCCCACGCTGCAAACAGGTCTTCCGCCTCCAGCTCCGCGGCGAGGAGTGACGCGCACACAGGCCGAAGGGGGAGCGCGGGAGAGAGCGGGGCAGAGAGGAGGGAGGGACGTAGAGAGAAGAGTCCGCCATCGCGCCTATTTATTCCGTATCGCTAGCCAAGCAGTAAACGCTTACGCGCCGGCCACGGCCTTCAAGAACGCGTCAAACTCGCCCTCGAGCGCGTCGACGAGCCGCGCCACCCCGGCCTCGCCGCCCCTCTCCCTGCGCAAAGCGCCGGCGTCGGCCTGCTCGACCGCGCGCACGAAGCGCTTGTACAGCCGGTCGGCGTCGGCGCGGGCGGGCTCCTGCGGCTGGGCGGCGCTGCGAGTGCCGAAGCTGGG
>NW_005178551.1:179010-180613 GCF_000350225.1 Chondrus crispus | reverse complement strand
TATGGGCACCGTGCACCCCCCCCCGCGCCAAGCGCACCTCGCGCAGCTCCGCCTGCACCTGCGCACGTCCTCCCCCCCGCTCTTCCTCTCGGGCGCGTCGAGCACGGGCAAGTATGCGACGCTGCTCGCGGCGCTGCCAACCGCGTCCTTCCTGTGCGCCGACTGCGTGCAGTCGCACTCGGACCGCCTGCTCTTCGGCGCCCTGACGCAGTCCACGCCGTGCGACTTGCCGGACTTCCTCGCCCGCCTCAACGCCGCCTCGACCAGCGTCCTGGTCCTGCGCCGCGCGGAGCGCCTCACCACGCTCGCCTTCTCGCCGCACGTTGCCGCCGTGCTGCTCGCGCTGCCCGCGCTCGCGGCCCGCCCCGACCTCCACATCGTCTTCCTGTCGCGTGCGCCCTGGCCCGTCTTCCGCCGCGCCCTGCCGCCCGCAGATGCCGCCGCGTGCGCCCGCCCGCTGGCCCTGTTCTTCGCCCCGTACGGCCTCGCCGAGGTCGTCGACGCTATCGTCGCCGCCCCGCCGCCGACTGATCGCGCCCTGCACCGCGGCTTCGTCGCCACCGTTGTCGATGCGCTCTACCCGTCTACAAACGACCTGCCAGAGCTCGCCGCCGTCTGCGCCGCCCTCTTCCCGAAGTATGTCGCCGCGTGGCACGCCGCGTCGACCCGCGCCCGCGCCCCAGCAGAGGCCTTCAATGCCGTTAACCCGCTGCTGGCCGCCGCACTACGGGACTTGTACAGGGAGAGCCATGGCGTGTCCAGGGAGACCGTGCTGGAGAGAGGGAAGAGGCGCAGAGAGATGGAGGGGGGGGAGCAGAGGAAGGCGACGTACGGGCTCAGTCGTGCTAGTGTCACCATGGTCGTCGCGGCCTACCTCGCGGCGTGCAACCCGCCGGCGACCGACGTGCGCTACTTTACGGCGGAGCGCACGCGGAGGGCGCGCAAGGGGAGGGGGGGTGCCTCTGTCGCGAAGAGGCGCCGCAGGGGCGGGAGGGCATTTCCACTTGAGCGTTTGCTCGCCATATATGAGGCCATCCGGGACGTGGATGAGCTGCTCGAGGCGGGCGACAAGGGCACCGCGGGGAACGTGTCGGCAGCGGTGTCGACCGCGACGCTCGTGCAGGTGAACACCCTGGTCAAGCTGCACTACCTCTCGAGAGAGGGTAGCGGCGATCCGATAAGTGAGCCGCGCTTCCGCTGCAACGTCGCGCATGCGCAGGCGCTCGACTTTTCCCGTCTCGTCGGCATCGAGCTCGATCAATTCGTGCACCATGACGGCACAGCGGCGTAACCCACCCACGCCACCCTTCACACACACTTGTACAATAAACCGCGCCCTCATCTACCGTGCCACCTTGAGCTGCGCGTTGACGTAGTCCACATACTCATCCACGAGCTTCTGCCGCGACGGCACCCCCTCCGGCGGATGCAGCCTCGCCAGCCCGAGGTACGACCTGCGCATGTTCCGCAGCTCCGCCACCCGGGGCTTGCGCTCCAGCCGCACGTCGCGGCTGGCGCCGGGCACGGGCAGGCGGTCGCCGACGCCCTTGCCCGCCTGCAGCGCGCCGACGAGCGCCACCTCGACCTCGCGCGTGAGGCGGTC